>NC_043967.1:55796756-55906756 GCF_902148855.1 Sphaeramia orbicularis | reverse complement strand
ATCTGAATATCTAAAGACGATACAAGAATTTAATGCATTCTGCAAAATTATTCTAATGACGAACATATGCATTAATATTGAACCTCAACTGGGAATTTACAGCCTCTACTCCTCTCCCTCCTCCCTCCTCCCTCCTCCCTCCTCCCTCCTCCCTCCTCCCTCCTCCCTCCTCCCTCCTCCCTCCTCCCTCCTCTCTACTCACTGTCACCTGACATTAGTATGTAGATGTATGACATATGAACAGATAAGGAATACAATGACCATAGTTTGACGGTACACTGTAAAAAAAAAAACTTTAAAAAAACGGTAACATTCCAGCAGCAGGGGTGCCAAAAAAATACTGTTAAATAATGGAAAATAACCATCTCATAAAAATATAGTAATTTTCCATAATTAAAATACAGTTTTTTGCCCTAACTTTACATGAAATTTTGCTTCTTTTTTTTTTTTCTTTTTAATGTTTAATAAAGAATATTTTCATGCATTAAAACAATCCAATTCCCTATAAATATAAATATAAATAATTTTCAGTGAGACTCAGTTGTCCAATCCACTGATAAAAACTGTATTTGGACAGTTTATCAGTGCTTATACATGTTATACATTCACAAAAATACATTTATTCAACTTTTTTGTTGTGAAACCTCCTGTAATTACACAAGATATTTGTCAATGAACAAACAAGTCTGGTTCAACTGACAGAACTAATACTTCTGTTACGGTTAATTGTCAGTAATTTTATCTCTTTTTTTTTTTTTTACAGTATTAAACTTTAAATTAACATTAATCTCATGAATAGAAAAGAAATATTTGTGAAATTATGATTAATTTGCAATTGTATTTTAACTGTATTTTTCTGTGAAAAAAGAAAAAAATTCTTTTACAAAATTGAAATTTTATGGTTATTCACAGTTACAGTTTTTTTGTGTTATTTTATATTTGACATGTAAAATCACAGTCTGTTTTTGTCATTTCATTGATATTTTCCTGTATCTGAAAAATACAGGAAAAATCTGTAAAATAATCGGTGAATGCATGACCTCCAGGACACCCTAGCTGAGGCGTTCCTTCTTGAAGCAGGAGGATGATCGGCTCTAAACCTGCATGAGGAGGGTTTTCTCTGCCGTTAAATGAACCACCATTCGACTTTCACTGAAGGAGGAAACGCTAAATTCGTCTCGTTCGTCTTCCTTCGCCGTCCCGTCGTGCCTCTTCGTGCACAGCGTTTCACGCATTAGCAGATGCTAATGACGCTCTCCGCTCTTTAAACGCCGCGGCCTCCGACAGACGCCGATGATGGACGACCCCCGTTAGAAAGTGAGGGATGGGCTGGAGTGACGGGCGGTGGGCCTGAGCAGAGCGTGGGCCTGATTGGGTTTTTCAGACTGAAGATGGATGATGTGACAGCAGCGGCGGCGGCGGCTCTAATCTGAGGATTTGAACCTTTGAGGGATGAGGTGAATGTAGAAGGAGGTGTGATGGAGAACAGCGACCAGATGATTGGGTTTAAGGCTGAAACCGAAGATGGAGTAATGTGGAGGGATGGGCCTGATGAGGAGACGAGTGAGGGGACGAATACAGAAGAGAAGAGGAGAGGGGGGTCTGCTGGGACCAGGTGGACCAGGATGGACCAGGGTGAACCAGTATGGAGGAGAGGGGGTTCTACTGGGACCAACTGGTCTGGAGGTGGACCAGAATGAACCAGTATAAACCAGGAGGAACCAGTATGGACCAGTATGGAAAGACTCAAAATGGACTCATGAGGTTTCCTCCTGACAACGACAATTTGCAATAAATGCTTAAAACTGTTTGTTATAGCAACAAAAATCCTTTTATCATATTTTTATGAAAACAACTGTAAAAGTTCATAATGGAATTTTCTGAGGTTATAGAAACTAGCGGCATTGTACCCGTGGTGCCATTGTACGATAGCATGAGAGGCTAAAATCTCCCAGCATACCTCACAACATTTGAATATGGACATAAACGTGTGCCTAGTCGATCGTCAGGGAATGTTTGTATTCATTTGGTGAGTTTGGCGGAGCTCGGGTCTGTGAAGGCTGAGGAAAAACCGTACAAACGGCCTCCTGTGATGGAACATCGACTGGACGGACAACGTGCATTATATCGTAGGATCCATGTTCAGCTCTTTTCCATGTTGTCCGCCTCAGAGCAGAAGTCCAGTGGAGGACCTTCGTTTCAGCCCTGGGCCTTCAGGAGTGCTCCGTTTGAATCCATCCACCCTTCAGTAACTATTTTATGGTTCTAAAAACCATCGTATTCTGCAGTAAATGCAGTATACAGAGCCGTTCCATCGCAGATAGATAACTGGTGCAGCCACAGTAAATGCCTTTAGTGAATAACCATAAACAATAAATCTGCGTCCAAATCCATTTCTTCTCCTCCTTCAGCCGTTGTGTTTGGACTGAACAGCTGTTATATATTTGTACTATATTTGTGTTGGTGCAGCTGCTACAGATGCAGTTTGCTAGCTTTGGCTAGTCCGCTCTCTGACTATCCAATCACAGGGTGTGAATGCGCTGACATCACCGTACGCCTGCTAGAGGGCCCTGGTGTCGCCAACTCTAAATCTGATTGGTTGAAGCAACAGTTTTCATGGACACTTCTGTTTTTCTAGAGGGCCTGCAGAACTGACTGTGAAGGCCTCCACCCTGCCTGGCAACAGATGATGGCTGCAATGTGATTGGTTAAATGCTTTAATATGAAAATCCATGTGTGGAAGCAGCACAGCCAGAGGAACAGCTGTGAAAGGAAGCAGGCAGAGCATTTGGAATTATTAAATAAGTATTCATGGACAAAAGATAATCAACATCAGTCTGTGATTCAGATGTTTTTTAGGCCAGCAGAGAAGGTCCTGCAGGCCCTGATGGACCACCACTGACTCAGTCATATTTTTCAGATTTGATCCACATTTACCTTCAGTCTAAATGTGTTTTTACCAATTATTTTACACCTTTTTTTTTTCAATATTTTTCAGTATCTGGCCATTTTCTTATCATTATAATATCGTCACTGTCAGGTGGAAACCTCTTATGTCCAAAACGGTTATTTTTCAGGAAACTGAACGTATTTTCTAAATAAATGAGTGGAGTTCAGAGAAGCCGTTTTAAACACTTTTCATTGGTTAAATGTTTCTAAAACTGTCAGGCCAACGTGCAGACTGACCACTCAAATGGTATTAGTGCTGTTCAGACTGTCTGGAACAGATCAGATCCAGGTCACATATGGTCTGAACGCAGCCTTAGTCTCATTAATGCCTGGCTCAAAGGCTCAGGGTGGAGGCGGATAACGCAGCAGAGGATGATGGACTTTTTAACGGCGAAGGCGAAGAGTGAAACTGAGGCGGTGTAATGTGTGGGACTCAGCCGGTGAATGGAGACGACTGATGATGGCCCACGCACGGCATGATGGGAGGTTTTTAGCATTTGAAACGTGTAAGTGAGCAGCCAGCTGAATCAGAGGAGGATTTGGACCCTGAACGCCTCACGTTTCCCATTAACCAGAGGGATTTGAATCCATCACGGACGGCGGAGGGGTGACGAATGGAGACGAGTCCGCAGACGGGTGGAAAATCAGCCGTTCCATTCACAAGCGTTGGTTCGTCGCTCTGTTTTCGTCCATTATTCATGACATACGCTGGTGTCAGACCGTCGCACTGGTCCAAGTGTGTGTTCGGTTTAAGAGGGAGGATAAAAAGCTCATTTTCCACAGATATAGTACGACTAAACTGGAGTAAAACTGTCTTATCGATGAGATGGAATCGTGTTCTGTTTTTCAGTCGTTTAACCCATAAAGACCCACTGCCACTTTTATGGTACTTTCAAACTATTTTTTTTTTCTCTCAATTTAAGCATTTTTAAGTAATTTATCACCATTTATTGTGATATTTTCCTCTATATTTTGTGTTTTTTTAGTGTAAATCATGAGTTTTCCTATATTTAATTCACTGATTATGTAGATGTTCATTAAAGCTCAGATTAAAGTTGATGCATATTATATCAAAAACAGACCAAACTGAATAAACAGTGTCTTTTTCAGTCCAGTCTGTCATTAACTGAACATAAACCCAGTGTGTCCATCCACTGGCATTAATAAACTCCATACATTTACTTCTGTTCATTCTGTTGGTTTTAATTTAATAATTTTTTTCTTTATTTTGTTACTTATTTTCTCCAAGTTATGTAATATTTTAGAGATTTTCTTCTTTTTTTTTTTCATTTTATTTCTTATTTTTTGTGTTTTTGTTCATTATATCATTATTTTTTCGTTCTTTTATTGTCATGTGTTCAGTAAACACAGTTTAACTATACAATGAAAATCGCACTTTGTCGCTCAAACTGAATGAACAAGAGACTTTAAGATGTAAAAAAAAAAAAAGAATTTAACTGAGAAACTAAAACAAAACAAAGTAGCATTTAAGGAAAGAGAATGAGCATAAAATATAAACTACTGTTATATATTTACGTAAATGTGTGCTGTAATATGACATAAATAACCAGTTAAATCCAAACCTTGTGTTTTTTTGTCATTTTTTTCTTTCCTTCTCCAGTTCCTCTGTCAGCTCCGAAGAACCTGCGAGTGTCGGAGGAATGGTACAACCGCTTCAGGATCAGCTGGGACGTGCCCCCCTCCCCCACCATGGGCTACAGGGTGGTCTACCAGCCCCTGTCCGGTAAGGACCCGGCTCAGCTGATCCACAGAGCCACAGTGGGTCTGGAACCCTTTAAACCTGACGCAGGTTTACACCCACGTCATTAGAATGAATGGAACTCTTGAAAGATGAGGTGGGGGGGGGGGGTGGGCTGAGACCGAAAAGGGGGGGCATTAGTGCATATAAACAACAGTGTCAGGCAGTCTGTTATGTCAGTGTTTTGAATTTCTGTGCCCTCCCCACCCGCCCCATCCTCCTTCACAATGAGGTACGTCAACCCCCCCCCCCCCCCCCCCCCCCTCACCCCCTCACCCCCTCCACCCCCACCACCGCCACTGCTGGAGTTTGGTGGTAATGTCCGTTGCATGACCCCCCACCACCACCACTGGAGTTTGATGGTGATATCTGTTGTATTACTGGCACTATGTATGCAACGTATATAAGCCCCCCCCGCTTGACAAGTTGTTACTGGTTTCCGGGGGGGGGGGGGCTCATGATGGCTAAAAGGGGCATTAGTTCAGACAGGTTCAGATCCACTGGTTTACGCTCTAGACAAACTCCTACCGTCCTCTTTGATCTGAGGTTGGGGTCCTTCTATTGGTCTAGAACACACTAGGGTAGAGGTCTGCATTGGCTGAGGGGGAGGGCGGGGTGGAAGTGGGTGGAGCTTAGAGCAGCAGAGTGTAGTCGGTGACAGACGCATGGAATCTCAGCTAAAAGACGACGGTTGGATTCTGTCCAGTTGCGTAAAAAAAACGGTCCAGGAGTTACGGTGGCACCGGTGACACGAGCGTCCTAAAAGGGTTAAAGTTTTATTAAATTCAGTAAAAGATTTTTAGATTTTTAAGGCTGTTTTTACATATTGTTTGCAGGTTTCTGATGCCTTCTCTGTCCTGTTTCTGTGTCTGTGCTCAGATTTCAGGACTACATGAGTTCAGTTCCATCACACTCTGCTTTCTGTCCTCGTTAGGTTTTTTCTTTTTTCTGTTTTTCTTCTTGGTAGAATTAGGGCTAATGATCATCTCGATGCTCCTTCCTCACTGACGTCTCCCCTATTATCCACCCCCCCACCCCCCCTCTGCAGCCCCCGGCCCACCACTGGAGACCTTCGTGGGGGAGGACGTGAACACCATGCTGATCGTAAACCTGCTGAGTGGGATGGACTACAGCGTCAAGGTGATCGCCTCCTACACCACCGGCTCCAGCGAGGCCCTGGAGGGGAGGGCCAAGACCTGTAAGTCCACCGGGGGTGGGGGCGGGGCCTGTAAATCCACCATGGGGTTGAACCTGGGGTCAGGGGGGCCAAGACCTGTAAGTCCACCGGGGGGTGGGGGGCCTGTAAGTCCACCATGGGGTTGAACCTGGGGTCAGGGGGGCCAAGACCTGTAAGTCCACCGGGGGATGGGGGGGGGCCTGTAAGTCCACCATGGGGTTGAACCTGGGGTCAGGGGGGCCAAGACCTGTAAGTCCACCCTATGGTTTAACTTGTTTTTTCAACACAAAGGGCGACGACGGGAAAATAATACAAAAAATGTATTGAAAGCGAGTAAAATAATCAACAAATTAAAGAAAATAGTCAACGAAATGGGAAAACATGAAGAAAAAAATTAACCAAATAATAAACGAAATGGACAAAAATTAATACAATAATAAAAAAATTTTTAATTAAAGCAGGAAGAATAGGGACAGTAATAAAGAAACAATCAACAAAATGAAGAAAAATGAGCTAAATAATCAATAAAATGAACAAAATATTCAACACAAAGGGCAAGGATGGGAAAATAATCCAAAAAGGCGACAAAAAAATTACTGACATCAAGCAAAAATAATCAACAAATTACAGAAAATAGTCAACAAAATGGGAAAATATGAAGAAAAAATTAACAAAACAGTAAAAAGACAAAAATTAAGACAGTAATCCCAAAAAATTGAGAGAAAAAAAAAAAAAGAAAGAAAATCAACAATAGGGACAATATTAATGTAATAAACTTAATATTCAACACAAAGTGCGAGGATTGGAAAAGAACCCAAAAAGTTGACAAAAATTAACTGAAAATAAGCAAAATTATTAACAAATTAAAGAAAACAGTCAACAGCATGGACAAAAATGGGCAAAATAATAAAAAAGGGGGAAAAAAAGAAACGATAGCGACAATAACAATGAAACAACTAACAAAATGAACAAAAATGAGCAGAATAATCAACAATAAGGACAATAATGAACCAAAAATTTGCAAAAAAATAACCAACAAAATGAAGAAACGATTAACAACATGGACAGAAATGAGCCCAAATGAAAATAATCCCATAACAGTTGTCCTTTTGAACTCCAACACTGACTAACCTGTTCACAGTCGTCCTGGAACCGACTGTGTTTCCATGGTTACCAGCTGCACACATGGACCAGTTCAACACCAGTCTGTCTGTCTTTGATGCCGGTTGTTTTTTTTCTTTTTTTGACGTCTCCTCGCCATTAGTCTTCCCAGACGCTGCCCGGGCCGTCGCAGCTCCTGGGGGAATTTCAGAACCGAAGATGATCCTTTAGAAGCGAACATCGTCTTTCCTTCAATTAGATAAAATCAGTTGTACCAGCCGTTGCCGTGGTAACGTCCCAGTGGTTGTGGGCGAAGATGATTGTGTTTTCATCAGTGAATCTGTGGAATTGGACACTTTTACAGAACCTGTGGAGGACTGAGACCTTTGTAGGTTCTGTGATGGTTCTGCACATTGTTCTGGGTCTTGATCAGTTCCTGTCCTGGTTCCTGAGTCGGACTCTAAGGTTCTGTTCAGATCCAGGTAAATGTGGTTCAAACTGGGTGTTTTCACCATATGTGACCTGGATCTGATCTGTTAAAGACAGTCTGAACAGCACTGATCTGACCTGGACCACTTTCATATGTGGTCCTAAATCTGACCTGGACCACTTTCGTATGTGTTCCTAAATCTGATCCAGACCACTTTCATATGTGGTCCTAAATCTGACCTGGACCACTTTCGTATGTGGTCCTAAATCTGACCTGGACCACTTTTGTATGTGGTCAGTGGGTCAGTGGGTGTTGTCCGTGCGTCCCCCTGCTGTGAATCCATTAAATCCATCTCCTCTAGTCCGATGGCAGCTGCAGCTCAGACTCCTGCACATGTCGATACGTGGATTCTCCATTTGACGACCTCAGTGACAACTTCATCTAATTACACATCAGCCTCTGTTTGAACTGTAGATGTGGAGGTGGATCTGAGGGTCTGGCCCGGTTCGATCCACCACAGCCTGTGGAGTCCATCATTGAGTCGGAGCCTGGACACCAGCCTGAGCATTTAAAGGGCCAGCGCTCCAGACCACCTGTCTGGTGTCATTAGTCAGAAATCGGGTTGAAGACGGACCTGTGGAGCTGAACGAATGAAGAGTTCAGAGCCAAGCAGAGCATTTACAGTTCATGTAGAGCACAGGGAAATGAGGGAAAGGAAGAAGAACATAAAAAAGACTGATATCACTGATGTAAGGCCTGGGAGGCCCTAGGGTATGGATAATATATGTGAAGGGTCCCAGTAAACACAAGTCCGTCTGTGGTCAGTATTTGTTCTTCTCTTCTGGGATGAACTCAACTCCACTGTCACTAGAACTGGACAAAGGGTGGACAGTCCTGGAGGAGTTGACCAGTCCTTTAATCTGATCACCATAGTAACCAAACCCAGGTCATGCTCCAAAGGTGGCCGACCACAGGCCGGTTTAGCTGGTGATTAGAGCTGAATGTGATCACCGAGATGATTGGACATGTTTACAGAGGTGAGGGAGGGGCCTACACAACCTGCATAGTGTGAGTGTTCACAGAAGCAGTCCTGACACTCGTACATGTACACAGGATTTAATGGAGCCAAAGAACTACACTGTGTACCGCAGCACACTGTACTCCACCCGCATGACAATGGAGGAGGTGAAGGGTGATTTGAAGGACAAGTCTGGGGGGTGGGGTGGGGGGGTGAAGAAAAGAAGAAGAGGGAATCCAGAGGAGGATGGAAAAGAAAGGAGAGGAGGAGGAGGAGGATAGGAGGATAGGAGGATAGGAGGATAGGAGGCCAGTGGGATCCAGGGAGGTGGATGGGAGTGTCTGTCACTTCAGCAGCATGAGAATGAGTCTAGTGGATGGGTGGAGACGGGGGGAGACGAGTGGAGGTGGGTGGAGACAAGTGGAGGTGGGTGGAGACGAGTGGAGGTGGGTGGAGGCGGGTGGTCTGTATATGGGTCTATGGGTCTGTATATATGTTATCTATAGGATGGACTGGGCATTACAACGTTGTGTAAAACTGATGGTGTGTGTGTGTGTGTTTGTTTGCTTGTTTGTTTGTTTGCTTGTTTGTTTGTGTGTGTACAGTGTACCTGGGTGTGACCAACCTGAACACCTACCAGGTGAGGATGACGTCCTTGTGTTCCCAGTGGCAGCCCCATCGCCATGCCAACGCCTACAGGGTGGTCCTGGAGTCTCTGCTCAGTGAGTAACCATGACAACACCACCTGGAACTACACACAATACACACATTGTATACAATACACACATTATACACACACATTATACACAATACACACATTATACACACACATTACACACAATACACACATTATACACAGTACACACATTATACACACACATTATACACAATACACACATTATACACACTGCACAACAAAAACAACAGGGGACGGGGTCATATCATACATTTAAAAAAAAAAAAAAAACACTTGGAGAGCGCAGACCTCCGCCAAGACAGATCTGTCGCCCCACCCCCCACCCCCGGTCACCACCAAAATTTAATCATTTCTTCCTTGTGCCAGTATCAACATTTCCTGAAAATTTCATGAAAATCCGTTCATAACTTTGTTAGTTATCTTGCTAACAAACAAACAAACAAACAAGCACACAAAGCAAAGTGACCCCAGTCCCCCCTGGTGGAGGTGAAAATCATATATAATAATATATAGTAGGGGGAGTCCCCCCAACGACAGCATCCGGTTTTGTGAAAAATCATATTTTTGGGTGAAATTGTCTTTTTTCCATTAGGCAAATGTTTATGCGCAAGTTATACTCATGCAATTTGAGATGTGGGAGGAGCTAATGAGACTACAGAATAGGTCACATGCTGCTGCTATCCTTCATTTCATTTCAGTGTTTGTTTACTTTTTTAATTAGGCTCACATTGTCGTTGCGTAACTTTTGTTTAAATGGATTTTTTTTTTTTTTTTTTACACATGCGCAGATGTAAAAAAAAAAGTCAGAACAACTGTTTACGAGACATCGGAGTATTGGGGAGAAATCTAGGTGTGTCAATCCGATTCCTCCTGTTATCGGATGAAGTGATTTTTAAAGAGATTTTAATAGATTTCAGAGATTTCCCTGGTTAAATAAAGCTGAATAAAAGCCATTCACAGTATCCTGTTTACACGATCACTGGCATAATCGGATAACTGCAGAAATCGGATCATGATCGGAGTATAAACGGGCTCACACCGACAGAACCTGACGACTTCATAAATTCATCTGGGATGGATTCATACAGAACAGGACGCTGACGTACAGGGACGCTGGGACGGTTTATTCTGCTGCTGGTTTTAGTGGTTCAGACGTCGGACTCATCCGTCCTCATCCGTCCTCATCAGACAGTAAAGGTCACATGACACAGTAAAGGTCACATGACACAGTAAAGGTCACATGGCTTCTGTAGGTGTAGTGGGTGGTGATGAGCGGTCCACAGCCGGTGCAGCGTGTCCTCGTGGCCCAGGGTCTGGGCTGGGGCTGCGTGTCTGCGCCGGTGGGAGGACGTCTCATTCATTCTCACATGTTTTCATCAGTGGGAGTTTGAACGTGGAGGCGAAGAGCGTCCGCTTTTTTCTGAATCCCCCGAGCTGTGGAGAACGCAGAGACAAAAGACCGTTGTGTGGCCTCCGAGATGATCCGAGCGCCTTAAAGGTTCAGACCCCCCCCCCCCCCCCCCCCAGGCTGACATTTACATCTGCTGCGTGAGGTAAAACCAAGGAGGATAAACAGACAGAAGGTCGACATTACATCCACACTGGAATGAGACGCTGTGGACAGAAAATAGACCCCAGCACAAGGTTCTAAGAGTTTAGGATTATTCATTCTAGTTTAGTTTTATTTAGTTTTGACTTTTTTTTCTCTAATTCAGTTCATTTTAATTAGTTTTTAGAGCAGGTTTGCTAGTTTTTATTAGTTTTCTTTTTTTCTAAATGCTTAGTTTTAGTTTAGTTTTAGTATTAATTGTAGTTAGAGATGCAACCGATTAATCGACTCAAAGTGATCCAAAAAAATCCTTCAACCACAGTTCTCCTGAATCAAAGCTTCGTTTCCTTCATTTCTCTGCTGTTAAACATTGGTTCCACTGTTGTGTTTCACACAGACGCTTATTGTGACGCACAAAGAAGCTTCATTTCAGGAAAACTGCAGAAGAATATTTCCCTTCAATCAATTTGAGTCGATTAATCGAATCATGAATTCGCATTGGCTTCAGTTGGTTGCAGCTCTAATTTTAGTTTAGTCGTCTCTTTTCTCTTCTTCTCTGTCGTTGTATTCAAATCAATGCCAGACAGGACTCTGCTGCTTTAGTCTCCATGTTTCCAGGTAGAGTGGGGACCAGAAGACGACTGGAAACCACAAGTGAACACAAGTGACGGAGCAAAAAGTGTCGGATGGAGACACTGGCTAAAATTGCTTGAGCAAAATAAATCACTTTCGTATCAATCCGACATTGACAAAAACGAAAACGAAGGGAATTTTATCCATAATTTTTTATCTTTTTGTTAGTTTTGTAAACACACAATACAGTTTCAGTTAGGTATTGTTTTTTTCATTTATAGTTTTTATTTATTTCAGTTAATGAAAGTGTTTTTACAATTCTAGTTTTCATCATTTCATTAGTTTTCGTTAATGATAATAACCTTGCCCCAGCGTCCTCGGCCTCATCACCATATGTGTGCTTATTTTTTAATTATTATTTTTTTTATTTTATTGAAAATATTTCAGTATACAAGACATATAAATTTTGAACAAACATCAAGATGTCAAAAAGAAAAAGCATTTTAACAAATAAATAAATAAATAAATGCATAAATGTAACCTCCTCAGACCCAGCTGTGGGTTTTCTGTCCACATTTGTGGACAAGAGTTTCACAATTTTATACAAAAAAAAAAGAAAAGAAAACAGTCCACCACAAAGGACATTCTATAAAAATATTAAAAACTGCATCTGAAAAAACTGTTGCATCATGATGTTTCCAATATAGGCACTGATTTAATAACAAACAAAAAAAGCTGATACTTTGCTGACATTTCCTGGGTCTGAGGAGGATAAAGACACAAAGCAGCACAGGCAAAAAATAGTATATAAAAAAAACCATATCTAACAAAAATAAATAAATAAATAAATCTTAAGTTCATGTAGAAGAAATTAGTCAGAGTGTTTTTCCTTTTTATCTTTTTCCTTCATCCTTTGCATCAGCAGTAAAACTGAAACAGGCGTCATATTTAAGTCAAAGACTGATGGGCCGTTGTCATCAACTTCTTCAAACAGCTCCCTGTGTGTGTGTGTGTATGTGTGTGTGTGTGTATATATATATATATATATATATATATATATATATATATACACACATATATACACAGGGTGGGGAAGCCAAATGTACACTGAACATTTAGTTGTTTTTTCTCAGCAGACACTACGTCAGTTGTTTTGAACCCAAACATATACTGATGTCATAATCATACCTAACACTATTATCCATACCTTTTCACAAACTTTTGCCCATATGAGTAATCAGGAAAGCAAACGTCAAAGAGTGTGTGATTTGCTGAATGCACTCGTCACACCAAAGGAGATTTCAAAAATAGTTGGAGTGTCCATAAAGACTGTTTAGAATGGAAAGAAGAGAATGACTATGAGTAAAACTATTACCAGAAAGTCTGGAAGATACTATTAAAGAAGAATGGGAGAAGTTGTCACTCGACTATTTGAGGAACACTTGCGCAAGTTTCAGGAAGCGTGTGAAGGCAGTTATTGAGAAAGAAGGAGGACACATAGAATAAAAACATTTTCTATTATGGACATTTTCTTGTGTCAAATAAATTCTCATGACTTTCAATAAACTAATTGGTCATACACTGTCTTTCAATCCCTGCCTCAAAATATTGTACATTTTGCTTCCCCACCCTGTGTGTGTGTGTATGTATACATATGTATATATATATATATATATATATATATATATATATATATATATATATATACATATATATATATATATATATATAAGTGCTTGGCAGTGATAAAAATTTTTATTCACAATTAATGGCGTGGATTTCTGCAAGTAATCACGATTCATTGCATAGTTATATGGGGGGGAGGGGGGGGGGTTGCTGGGATCAACAGCATGTTCAGTGATATTTCAGACGGATAGACTGATGCAGTAATAGCATGTTAACTTGCCCAGCCCTAAAATATATATATATATATATATATATATATACATATATAATTATTTTTTTTAAAATCTTTTCTGGATCTGCCACTGTGTATTAGACAAATATATCAATATGATGATTAAAAGAATAGTCGATAAAAAACTGTGCAAAGCTATTCTTGTGTGTAGTTATAATTCTGTGGTTACTGCTTTAATAGTGATCAATAAACAGGTCAAATGAATCAGCTGATAAATCTGTAGTTGTACACATTCTACCAGACAAACTTTATCCATTAAAAGTCTCAAAGTTTGGCTGAAGTCTCTGTTTCAGATCCTGAATCAGTTTTCAGAAAAAGAACTTCCACCTTAAACCGGTGGCAGTTCTTAAAGCCGTCCTCCGGGCTCACAGCCAGACACAATAACTGTGCATTTTCCCTGTGTTTTCAAAGCGATACCACTCTAAAATACCATCAAACAGCAGATGGTGCGGCTCGGTCGGACCGCACGTGTCCGCCACCTCAAAGGTACGATAGACTTTTAATCCAGCTGTCATCCAGCGAACAGGGCAGTAATGGCTGTTATTCATCACCTTTAGGCTCCGGCGGCAGCAGCGGCGCCGTCATTAACGTCACATAAAAGACACCGATTATTGCACTTCCTCCACGGTTCTGCAGGAGCACACCACAATTGGCTTCATCTACACAGAATAGAGCGAAATGAGGATTTATGTTCACAGCTGGTAAATAATTACCACAGATATGTGTGTGTGGGTCCGCTGTAAGGACCAGAGGCATGATGGGAAGTGTTCCTGCTTTTACGGATGGACAGATGGGAAAGAAGAGGCAGGAGACAGGTGGTACAGTGGGTGTCCATGGACTGTCCTGGGGGGGGGGGGGGGCTGGGTATCATGGCCAGTCTCCTTAATTGATTCAATTTCGATTCATTAGGTTCTGAATCAATTAATTGTGATTCGATTCCATTTGATTCAATTCAGTATTAACTGATTGAATCAGATTCATTTAGTGATGCCAAAGTACAGTTTTGAGTTGTAACTTGATTGTGACCTCCACCAGGAGGTACTGTGATCACTTTGCTTAGTGTGTTTGTTTGTTTGTTTGTTTGTTCTCATCTTCAGTGTAAAACTCTTCCACCCATCTTTCCCAGATCTTCCCCACAGATAGGCCTAGGCCCTGGGACCAGCCCAGTCCATTTTGGTCCCAGTAGGACAAAGTTCAAGGTCACAGCAAGGTCACAACATCTACAGTTTTCCATCTGTCATCACTGAGACATTTTCCAAAATTCATCCAAAATTCCAAACGACTCCGATTCTCCTCCAGTTGGATCCACCTGTAGCTTAGAACAATCTCTTGTATGTGGAACTAAATTGTCCACATCCACTGTGGAATGTGGACTCTGTGGACATTTACACTGAACACTGAAAATCCCATTTACCACACATTTAAAATTAGAACTCAACTAATATTGATGTGAATTGAATCTAATTGGACAGACACATGACTGGGACCAGATTCAACTGTTTCTGCTGTATGGAACAACCTGGAAACTGTGGAATTTACACAGACAGAGTGGATCCACACATGCACAGAGTTCAGGCTGAAGGAGGAGCTGTGAGTTCTGAACACTGGTTTGACTTCTGCAGCCATGCAACACAGAATGAATATTCATATTAGAAAGGAAATAACTGACATTTCATCAGTAAACAGATGAATCTGCTCTGAAATAATGAACAGACACAAACATGTCCATGTTTCTCCAGTGGATCAGATCAGACTTCTTCTTCTTCATCTTTCTTCTGTTTATTCCTGCTGTTTCCAGCCTTAAGGCTCATTACTGTCACCCTGGGGCACTGACACCAGTTTGCCCCCCCCCCCCCCGAAACAGGCTCATGTTGGGCCCGTGGTACAACAAACTCACTGGAGGGGGAGGGTGGGCGGAGCTTTGTGATTCCCGCTTTACTATTCCTCTAACTCCGCCCTCAGCCACAGGTGATCCAAGTTCATATTTGTAGAACCACTGGTTTCTGCCACAGTTCCTCCGCCCACAGACATCCTTAACTGTTCGTATCCTCAGTGAAGGACCTGATAGGACCCTTTGGTGGTCCAGTTAGGGCTGCCTGTTTGACCCCCCCCCCATTCTATAGAAGGTGATTTATTAGTGAAATCTGGTGTTGAAACAACTGGACAAACTGACGGCTCCAAACAGAACGAAATAAACAATGAGTCCGACACAAACGCTGCTCTTCCACAGAACTAAAGCGCTGTCGGCTCAGTTTTTCCCACATGTGTTTGTGTCTTTGTCAACGCTCCGTATCTTGTCTCTCCACAAATTGCAAATAAAACTTATTAAAGATTTGAGGGAAAGAAACGACAGACCAAATCCAATTACTGGAATAATCAACATGTGCTGTTTTTGTTGACGTTCGCTCGACGCTGACGATCCGCTGGCAACGCCTCAAATAGAGTTCAGAGAAAAAAACCTGATTATTCACCAGACACACGGCATTTACGTCGACGGCTGCATCACACAGGGCAGGTGGAACATTTTAATGAGTTAAAGAGAAGAGCGGCAGAAGCTGTGCCAAGGCAGTAATTACAGACAGAGCTTCAAATCAAACCAACCCACCAGAAAAATGCATTTATTTAGACACTAACGACACCAGGTGAACTGAACGACAAAGATAGGAGGAGGAGAAAAAGAAGGAACTTAAAGGACTCAAGTTTATCTAAACCCACTTTTATTAGTCTGTTATTGAACCCTTTAAATGTCCTGTGTGTAGTATTAGTCAACCAGAATTAGATAAAAAAAATACCAAAAAGTTTAGTTGTTTTTTTTAAATATACT
Source organism: Sphaeramia orbicularis (assembly GCF_902148855.1). NCBI lineage: Eukaryota > Metazoa > Chordata > Actinopteri > Kurtiformes > Apogonidae > Sphaeramia > Sphaeramia orbicularis. Next base: position 55,890,761 of record NC_043967.1, on the reverse strand, counting down.
ACATAAAATTCAGACACACTTTATCAAGAATAAATCACGTTGTCACAATCATTTCATAAGAAGAGGTGCAAATATTTTATTTTGACTTAATGGGCGACAGTGTATTTTATTTGATGGTCCTGTTGAATGAACCCTTTAAAGGCTCATATTTATCTGAACCCACTGTTCTGAGTCTGGCCTTCAGTTCTTTGTGTATTTGGACCCGAAGAGTTCAGACAGTTTGAATTTGAAAAAACTGTCTTTAGATTCATTTGGACAAAAATCCAGTGGATTTCTACAACCTGTTTGAATTCCTGCTTCATTTGTTACGTTTCATAACTAGTTATGACATTTTTCACATGTCGGTTTTGTTCATTTATGTCATTATTTTGCTTCATTTTCATTCAATTTTGTTTATTTATGTCATTATTTTGCTTGATTTTCATTCAGTTTTGTTCATTTCTTTATTTTTGCTCAATTTTTTTCGGTTTTCTCATTTTTTTTTTCATTTTTTTTCTCAATTTGTGTTCAGTTTTGTTCATTTTTTTCGTTATTTTGCTCGATTTTTGTTTTTTTTATCAATATTTTTGCTCAATTTTTGGTTGGTTTTGTTCTTTTTTAATTATTTTCCTAAATTTTGTTATTTTTTCTTTTTTTCAATATTTGCTCAATTTTTGTTTGGTTTTGTTCATTTCTTTCATTATTTCGCTCAGTTTTTTTCGGTTTTCTAAAATTTTTTTCATTATTTTGCTTAATTTTTGTTCAGTTTTGTTCTTTTTTTTAATCAATATTTTTGCTCAATTTTTGGTTGGTTTTGATCTTTTTCAATTATTTTGCTAAATTACTTTTGTCACCAGTTTTTCATTGTGTCTGTAAAACAGTGTTTTTCTTGTGTTTTTTATGTATACTTCTGAGATATATATATATATATATATATATATATATATATATATATATATATATATATATATATTTATTTATTTATTTATTTATCACATACAGGAAAGGAACCAAATACGGTCACTTCATTGACCTTGATTTTCTACAATACAACAAAAAAATGTGAAAAATTTCCCGAAGTTCTAAAGTCTTATTATGTCCTTCAATATTACACTAAGGTTGAACTTTTGAATTTCAGAGTATTTCTATAAGTGCCCTGGTGTGGAAGTGACCAAAAATAGTCACTTGCCCAGTAAAGGATCAGACCGCTCAGAAAAGTCCGTTTTAACAGAACGGATGCGCTTTAGCGGACGTTCTGCGGTGGAAACGGGACGAGCGGAGGTTTGTGTGAAGCGGTGTCTCTGACGTGGCCGTTGTGTTTGTGCTTCAGACGGTCAGAGGCAGGAGACGAAGCTGAGCGGAGGAACCAGCAGACACTGTTTCAACAACCTGAAGCCCAACACACACTACAAGGTCAGCGTGTACGCCCAGCTGCAGGACGGCACCGAGGGGCCCGCCGTCACCACCACCCAGAGGACACGTACGTCTGCACCACACCACTGGGTTAAAGGGGGGGGTTAAAGGGGGGCTAAGAGAGGCTAAAGTGGAGATGGGAGGGGTTAAAGGGGGCTTAGGGGAGTTAAAGGGGGGGCTAAGGGGTGTTAAAGGTGGGGTTAAAGGACAGCTGGGGTTCTGTCAAAGGGTGGCTGGGGTTAAATGTGGGCTGAGGAGGGTGAAAGGGGGGTTAAAGGGGGGCTGGGGGGGGGTTAAAGAGGGGCTGAGGGGGGTTAAATGTGGGCTGAGGAGGGTGAAAGGGAGGTTAAAGGGGGGATGGGGGGGGTTAAAGAGGGGCTGAGGGGGGTTAAATGTGGGCTGAGGAGGGTGAAAGGGAGGTTAAAGGGGGGCTGAGGGACGTTAAAGGGGGGCTGAGGGGGGTTAAAGAGGGGCTGAGGGGGGTTAAAGGGGGGCTGAGGGGGGTTAAAGAGGGGCTGAGGGGGGTTAAAGGGGGGCTGAGGGGGGTTAAAGAGGGGCTGAGGGGGGTTAAAGGGGGGCTGAGGGGGGTTTAAAGAGGGCTGATGGGGTTAAATGTGGGCTGAGGAGGGTGAAAGGGGGGCTGGGGGGGTTAAAGGGGGGCTGGGGGGGTTAAAGAGGGGCTGAGGGGGGTTAAATGTGGGCTGAGGAGGGTGAAAGGGAGGTTAAAGGGGGGCTGGGGGGGGTTTAAAGGGGCTGAGGGGGGTTAAATGTGGGCTGAGGAGGGTGAAAGGGAGGTTAAAGGGGGGCTGAGGGGGGTTAAAGGGGGGCTGGGGGGGGGTTAAAGGGGGGCTGAGGGGGGTTAAAGGAGGCTTTTACTGGAATGATTGACAAGTCCGGCTGCTGCTGCTGCTCAGGTTATTTTTAATAGAACAAATGAAATATCAATCAATCAATGAATCAATTAAATTTTATTTCTATAGCACCGAATTATGATTAAAGTGATCACATGACACTTTCCATATGGAGCAGAGAAGAGGACAGAGTCTATATAATCTATAATCTATCATCTATAACAGTCATAGAACAGAGTCCACATTCAGTCGTTTGGTTCGACTGTAAACGACTTAAAGGTTCAGATGGAATTCTGCTGTAAATGAATGAGGGTCATTTGGACCCAAATATGGACGCCTGGGGTAGGAAAACAAAAACTACAATTACATCGAATCTATAAAAGTTCAGTTCAAACTTCCAGTGGTATGAAGTCAATAACATGTTTTCAGTTGAACACCTGGAAAATGAGATAATGGGAACTTCTTACATATTTTTACGGCAGTAAAAAGCAGCTCATCTGGACCCTCTGCTGCATCGAAGGGTTAAATTGTTTTCTAAACTCAGTTCCATGTCCTGACCAGAGCAGACGCTGTGGTGGGGCTGAACTCCACTTCTGTTGGACTTATTGAACTCTTTGTGTTCGCCTTCATTAATGCTCATAATTCACCTTTTTTGATGCTCTAAACTGCAGGGGCTCATGCGCTCATATCTTCATTTTCTCCGTATAGTTCCTGTTCCGACTCCGGCGCCGACAAAACCCCCTTCCACCACACCGCTACCCACAATCCCCCCTGCCAAGGAGGGTGAGTACATTATAATGGGCTTTTTTAAGTATTTATTCATGTGTATGTATTCGTTTATGACGTCTGCGTTTATGTTCATGTGTAATTGGTCATAAATATGCCATCGTCAGTAATAAATGTAGATATTTACAGTATCTCTACATCTGAATCATCAGGTAAGAAAACACAGAGCCGTGCCAAGATGCATTCTGGGTAGGGAAATCTATGCCAACGCTTTCACAACAACTAACAGATGGAGTTCAAACCATCCCAGTTATTAGACTGTAGTCAGTGATGGATGGATTCCATTTACAGCGAGAGTTGAATGAAGTACACACAACGTCTAAAGAGGAGGAAGAGACGTTTACTGGACTGAAATGATAAAATATAAAACAAAAGCACATTTCTGTTGGATTTGAAGGGTTTGTAATGGAGATTTGACACAAGAAACATGACAATCACAATTAAAAAAAAAAAAATACACAAAGAAATTAGAAGAGAAACAAAATGAAGTTACAGAGAATAACAATAATAATAATACAAATAATAATAATAATAATAATAATAATAATAATAATAATAATAATAATAATAACTGACACATTTTAGCCTTTAGCATTTGACCTAGCATAAAAAATCATAATGCATTTTAACCAGTGTTACTGTTAATCACTGACATATGCCAGGATGTAAAAAAAAAAAAAAAAAAAAAGTTCTCTAGTTTTTATGTAATATATTGGGGAGGGGGCTATGGTTTGTTTAAATGAGAAACATGGCATTTAAAGGGTTAAAAAAATATAATTATTGAGCATTTGGTATATTTGTTTACAACTCAAGGTGATGAAATGCCCCCAAAAAATGTTTAAAAATAAAAAATAATAGAAACGTTATGAAAAAAAATATACTGGATTTGTAGGGTTTGTAATGTAGGTTTGGCACAAACATTTAAAAAAAAAAACCACCAAAAAAAAACAAAGAAAAAAAAAAAAAAATAATAATAAATACACAAAGAAATAACACTAGAAGAGAAACAAAATGATGTTATTAAAGAGCACAGATCAGTTGAATGGTGTAAACGACAATGAAATAGGACATTTGTGTTGGTTACATATGAAGGTGAATGGAAATTATTATTAAAACTGTACAATATAAATAAATATACAAACACAAAATAAAGATAATAATGATGATGATGATAATAAAATATTAATAATAATGATAAGAATAACAATAACAATAAAATAATAATAATAATAATAATAATAATAATAATAATAATAATAATAATAATAATAGAAAATACTCAGTCATAAAAACCATAAAAGCCACAAAACCCCCACAAAAGTACAGACAATAAAGTCAAAACCAAGCGGACAAACATGACGATGACGCTGGAGTCAAACCTGTAAATACAAAAACACAAACAAACAAACGTCTAATCTCAGACGTTTACTGCTGACATTATTCTGTTTCTTTCCCTCTTGTTTTGCTGAAGGTACAATAAATATTTCTGCATGAAACTTGAATCTAAACTGTCAGACGATGACGAGTGAAGGATCATAAATAAACAGAGACTATAAAACGCCCACATGTCAGAACAGATCCATAAATACAGATAATGATCAGCTGATCAGCGGTAATTACACAGACCAGACAACAGAAAAGTCTGAGTGTACATGTTGTCTGTCATCACTGAATCAACAACACATGTTTTATGGCTTTAAAAGGAAAAGAAATAAGACGCCTGAGTCTGTGGAACACAAAGGAAACTCACAGTCTTTACAGAAAAACACAAAAACAGTCAAAGCACAAAGAAAGCGATCAATGGAACCACGATAGCACGTCCAATCTGTTCAGAATAAACCAGGATTGAAAAAGCTGCTGAAAAGCCTCCGCCGCCAGTGTACGTTTGTTTCTGGGTCTCTGTGGTTTATTCAGTCAATGTTTGAAGTAAAGAGCAGAGAAGGAAGCCGTCTGCAGATCAATGATGCACCTGATCAGCCTGAGCTCATATTAAAGCCCAGGAGGAAGTGATGGGCCTGATCCCAGTCCAGGGGACCAGAAAGGGTGCACAGATAGATACAAAAGAATACTGCTCCATCCAAAAATCAGACAGGACGTTTGATTTGTCTGATATTTCTCTTTTAAAGTCCAAAATCTGTGTGTATTCTGGTGTCTCCTATAACTGTGTCAGGCTTGTACCCCTGTCAGATCACACATTCTTGGCTGTACGGACACTCCAGCCTAACAGCCTCCATATTTAATGCCTACACACATATACAAATGTTTCAGACCTCAGCAGAATCATGCATTGTTTCTTGCATAGATGTGGTGTCCAAAGCATGCCTGCTGAAAAATTCCATATATTGACAGAAACAGTCAAATCAGAGCCACATATTTAGAATGTGGTGTACGGACACTACTGGTGTACGGACTCTAGCAGATGTGAATGGAAATGTGTCTGAGCACATGGTGGCATCTGTGTTCCATCTGGAACTAAGTCTTCTGGTACAGGAGGACACAAACATGTGGAACCAGTGAGAACAGTAGATCTGGAAGGCAGTGTTTTCCAACCTTTTTTGAGCCATGGCACATATTTTCTTTAGAAAAATCACAAGGCACACCACCAAACAAAAATGTCACAAAAAGTGTATTTACTGAAATATTCTACAAATCTAGTCTCAGTGTACTTACTGGGTGTGAAACCTGGACCTGTTTAGTTGAACACAAAGCTCATATTCTTGCAGGAATTGAAGAAAGACACACACAAATATTCTTCAACAGCTCTGAGTCTCTCTTCACTTTTATTTTTATTTTTGCAAAGGTAAACAGGAGACTGTTGTGGTTGAGTGGATCATTAGTGCGTACAGTCGTATGGATCTACATCAGGCTGTTCTTCCAGTACCAGTCAGGTCACATTGGAGAATCTTCCACGGCACACCTGATGATTTTTTATGGCACACTAATGTGCCGCAGCACACTGGTTGGGAAACACTGCTCTAAGGTATATAGTCCATATTATTGATGGAAGAACTGAGGCAAATATACGTGTACACCTGGACTGGGATCAGGCTGTGATGGAGCCGCTGGACCGTCTGCATTTAAGGACTTTAAAGGAGATGACGTCAGCCACTAGTCCAGACCTGGAGTCAGTCAGAGTTTACAGCTGTTTAATTCTGTTTCTGAAGTCATCATCAGTCAACTCAAACCCAAAGAAAAAATAAAGTGAACTCAAAGCCAAAGATCAACCAGAGTGAAGTCAAACGCAGCTGTAAACCACAGAGCATGTACTGTATGTATGTGATGGAGGAGGACAGGGAGGACACATGGAGCAGTGTTTGGATGAGTCACGTGGATCGGTCAACCAATCAGCGCGCGGCTGACCTCTGTCTCTATCCGCTCGTCCGGTTTACATAAACGGAACGGCTAACCCTAACTGCTAATCGTGCCTACCGCTAATCGCTAACCCTAACCACAAACCCCTAATCGTGCTAACCGCTAATCGCGCGAATTGTTAACCGTAACCACTAATCGCTAATCATGCTAATCGCTAATCGTGCTAACCGCTAATCGCGCTAACTGTTAACACTAACCACTAATCGTGCTAACCGCTAATCGTGCTAATTGTTAACACTAACCACTAATCGTGCTAATTGTTAACCCTAACTGCTAATTGCGCTAAACGCTAACCATAACTGCCAACGCCTAATCGCTAATTGTGCTAACCGCTAAATGCGCTAACACTAACCACTAACCCCTAACAGCTAATCATGCTAACCGCTAATTGCGCTAACGCTAATTGCACTAACCGCCAAATTGCTAATCTATTTTTTTTAAATCAAACTTTATTTACAAATTGCTGTATACAAAATAGATCAACAACAGTAATAAACAATAACAGATAATGCAGAACGCATGAGGCAAGGCAGGAAGAAAGTAAAGAATATGAATACATAAGTAAGTAAAGAAAAGAAGTGAAAGAATAAACAAGAAAAGAAGAAGTAATCTGAAAAAAATACACATTAAATTCATTCCTCTTCTTCTTCTTCTTCCTCTTCTTCTTCTTCTTCTTCTTCTTTGTTGTAGTCTGTAAAGCGGCCAAAGCTGACCTGGTCTTCCTGGTGGACGGTTCCTGGAGCATCGGTGACGATAACTTCCTGAAGATCATCCGTTTCCTGTACAGCACCAGTGGAGCTCTGGACCAGATCGGACCTGATGGAACACAGGTGTCCACCTTTAGCCACTGTTAACCACCACCTTCAACAGCAGCAGCTTCAAACATCTTCTCCAACAGAACCACCAGTGGGATACATTTCTAATTTTATGTGACATTATAACTATAAACATACTATATAAATATAAACATGCAATATATAAGCATATAACTATAAACATACAATGTAAATATAAACGTACAATATAAATCTAAACATACAATACAACTATAAATATACAATGTAAATATAAACATACAAAATATAAATAAACTTACAATATAACTATAATTATACAACATAATAAACATACAATATAAATATAAACATGCAATATATAAACATACAATATAACAATAAACATACAGTATAAATATATAATATAAATCTAAACATACAATACAACTATAAATACACAATGTAAATATAAACATATAAAATATATATAAACATGCAATATAAATATAAACATACCATATACAACTATAAACATACATATTGTATTATTACCGCTGGCTTCCATCGTTGGCTCAGAATGACCCTCATTCATTTCCAATAGAATCACATCTGAACCTTTGATTCGTTCAACAAAAACACCAAAGGACTCACTCACTGAATGGAAGTTGACATTGTTCTACTACACTATACTTTTAATATTTTCGGAATAATTTTGAAAAAATTGTTAAAATTTTCTTTTAATGTAAAAAAAATAAGAAATAAAATATATTTCAAGCATGAAATAATTCTTTTGTGGCTCAAAATATCATACAAGTGATTATTTTTAACAAAATGACAAAAGTGTCATAAAACACACTGATTTGAACCCGAGTCATTTTGACCCATTTATGTTCGAGTGGAGGGTCCAGACGCTCAGGCATGGAAGGGTTAAACTAGAAAAATGTACAGAGGAAACATTTTCAGTCAAACCAAGTAGGAGACGCATGATTAAACAGTAAACGGTCAATTTAAGGTTCTTTACAGTGAAGATTAAAAAGAGTCCAATTTGAAGCGAAAATGACACAATTCATATTCAGTGAAATAATAATAAATTAAACCTCAGGAGCCACTGCAGTGAAAATATTAGATTAAAAATGTAAAAAACAAAAACCTGAGGATGTAAATGAAGTAAATTTAAAATCTGTCTGTAAATGTTTTCAAGTCGCAGGTGTTTATTTCCTAAAACGCTGTCATCTAATCTCTGTAAAAGCATCTGGCACCTGCAGAATTATCCACTCAGATGTGATTTTTCATCAGAATCGGATGCAAATACACTTGAGTTTAAAATCTGGATCAAGAAGGAGCAATAATTAGAGTTTTTACCTTGAGTCTTTCCAGATGAAACACACAAAGTCGCTGTGTTTCTTTGATCCAGGGTTGGTTCGTTTTGTGGTTTTATTTCTGATTGAACGTGTGCATTAGTCAAAGGATTCATGGTTTAATCACAACAAAACACCACAACTATGGAAAACATGACACACAACTGGGCCGTTTTCCAACTGGGAACAGGAAGGGGGCGTTGTTCATTTAGGAACCTCCTAAAAACTACACAGATCAAAGAGAAAAGAAGGAAAACAGGAGAGGCAGAGTCGACCGATCAAATACCTTCACCAGCATGTTTTATTTTCAACAGTGACACAAGAAGAAATCCAGCAGAATTAGTAAAGATATTTTAATCAAGATGTTTATTTGTGCCCTTATGTGCAATAAAAAACAGATCAGATTAGATTCGAATTGAGTAAAATAGTTTAAAAAAAGAGCAAAACTAAACAAAATTTGAGAAAAGAAAAAAATGAACAAAACCAAATAAAAATTGAGTAAAATAATGTATAAAACGTAATAAAAATGGAATATAAATTGAATAAAATGATCAAAAACAAACACAAATTGAGTAAAATAATGTACAAAATGTAACAAAAATTTAATATAATAATGAATAAAATGAGCAAAACCAATTAAATATTGAGTAAAATAAAGAATACAATGAGCAAAAATAACAAAAATGTAGTTGAATAATGAAAAAGAAAATGCACAAAAATGATCAAAAATGTTGTAAAATGAGGAAAAAATTAACACAGCTGAAAAAAATTTGAGTAACATAATAATACAATGAGCAAAACAAACAAAAACTTAACAAAACAATGAATAAAATTGCCAAAAATAACAAAAATGTAGTTAAATAAAGAAAATATGAACAAAACCAATCAAATTTTGCAAAATAATAAAGAAATGAAACAAACTGAACACAAATCAAATAATAAAACATGAGGCATCACTTCCTGTCTTGTACGTGGGCGGGGCCAGAGGGGCGGAGACATTGTGTGGATCAAAGTTGATTAAGAAGATCAGTATCACAAACATTTGACTCTAAGTATAATTTAAAAAAAATTATTTTCCTGCTTGTTTTTGCCATCTCATCAAGTCCATTTTCTGCTCATTTGTTCGTCTTTTTAAAGTCAGAGGATCTGTGACGTGGTTCTGATTCGACTGTGTTTACTTCAGGCTGAAAGAATCACTCAACATTTGTAATAAACGAATGAATGAAAGAACAAATGGGACGGGGTCTTTGTCTAAAGGGGCGGGGCATGGAGAAAGCACTGGACGCTAAAAACAGGAAGTCCTTGGGTTGCGCCCCAGTGTCTCCATGGTGACGGGAGGAAAATGTCATGTGACCATTTGACCTTTGACCCGTTTGATGTGACCCCTCCGACAGGTGGCCATCGTCCAGTTCAGCGACGACGCTCGCACCGAGTTTAAGCTGAACTCGTACAGCGACAAAGAGCGACTGTTGGACGCCATCAACAAGATCACATACAAAGGCGGGAACACCAAGACGGGTGAGTCACCATGGCAACGGTGGTAGAGACTCACCGAGCATCATTTACACACATGTGATGGATGTTGTCGTGTTTGTGACGTCATTATTTAGTCTCATTTATTCACATTAGACACATTGAAGGAAAATACGACAAAAGACGGGTTTAGTAAATGTCAGTTTAGACGCATTTTCTAAAATGATTATTTTATTCATATATTCCACTATTTGAGTGAGTGAGTGAGTGAACATTTTTAGGTTTTTTTGTACAACGTTTACTGTACAAACCAAACTAAATCATTCGTTCATTCAGGTCGGGCCATCCAACATGTGAAGGAGAACATCTTCACGGCAGAGGGCGGAGTCAGGAGGGGAATCCCCAAGGTTCTGGTGGTTCTGACCGACGGCCGGTCCCAGGACGATGTCAACAAAGTCTCCAAGGAGATGCAGATGGAAGGTCAGAGCGGTCGGGCCGTTGACCTTTAACCCCGTCATTCCAACCACATCGATCCAGCCGCCATTTTATATGAAATACATTTAAGTTTCACTTCTGTCAAATATGTTCATGTTGGACTTTGTTGGAAAACGTAGATTCTCCACAGTCGAGTGTGTAAGTTTATTTTATAGTATTAATGAACAACAAAACATAATTAGTTGTAGAATCACCTGAGTAGTGATGGAGAATAATGGGACTTCCTGTTTGGTGTCATGAGGTCACATGATTGGTCACAGTTATTCAGTTCTTTTTTTATTATTCTGGCCATTTTTGTTCAATTTGTTGAATATTTTATTCATTTTTGTTTGATTCACTGTTATCTATTCTATTCTATTCTATTCTGTTCTGTTCCGTTCTATTCTATGTCTGTGTCAGCGTCACCTTCGTATGTGACTGTCTGATGTTGAATGACCTGAATGAGTTGCTAAAGGATGTTCATGTTTCCTCTAAAGGCTACATCGTGTTCGCCATCGGCTTCGCTGACGCTGACTACGGCGAGCTGGTGAGCATCGCCAGTAAACCCAGTGACCGACACGTGTTCTTCGTGGACGACCTGGACGCTTTCAAGAAGATCGAAGAGAAGCTGGTGACGTTTGTGTGTGAGGCTGCCACCGCCAGTGAGTAACAACATCAGCCATCCACTGAACCTCTGCCAAACATCCACCAAACATCCGCCAAACATCCGCCAAACATCCGCCAAACATCTGCCAAACATCCACCAAACATCCGCCAAACATCTGCCAAACATCCGCCAAACATCCACCAAACATCCGCCAAACATCTGCCAAACATCCACCAAACATCCGCCAAACATCCGCCAAACATCCACCTAACATCCGCCAAACATCCACCAAACATCCGCCAAACATCCGCCGAACATCCGCCGAACATCCGCCAAACATCTGCCAAACATCTGCCAAACATCCACCAAACATCTGCCAAACATCCGCCAAACATCTGCCAAACATCCACCAAACATCCGCCAAACATCTGCCGAACATCCACCAAACATCTGCCAAACATCCACCAAATATCTGCCAAACATCCACCAAACATCCACCAAACATCCGCCAAACATCCACCAAACATCCGCCAAACATCCACCAAACATCTGCCAAACATCCACCAAATATCTGCCAAACATCCACCAAACATCCACCAAACATCTGCCAAACCTCTGCCAAACATCACATCCATGACATGTTTCTAATCCAGACTTGTGTTTGTTTGTAGCCTGTCCTTCTGTACCGATGAGCGGCAGCACAACCCCAGGTAAGAAACCCATGGATGTGTAGAAATGAACCGAGCAGCAGAAGGTTCAGTTCACACTGATGCAGTCACAGTATTTATCGGATCAGTACGACTCATATATGTCGCCTACGCAGTCCAGTACAAATGTATAAATAATGTCGTTAGAATGAAATCAAACTGAATCTCATGAAGTCCTTGATCAGCTGTGGTGTTGGTGTTTCCGTCAGGTTTCCGTATGATGGAGCTGTTCGGGCTGGTGGAGAACCGCTACAGCAGCGTCTCTGGCGTTTCCATGGTACCCGGCACCTTTAACACCTTCCCCTGTTTCCACCTGCACAGCGACGCCCTGTTGGCCCAACCCACCAGGTACGCACCATGTTTGATTGTGTTGATGGTGTTTAATTGTGTTGATGGTGTTTGCTTCCATTGACAGTGTTTGCTTCCACTGACGTATCTGCTTCTGTTGCCGTTGTTTGCCTCCGTTGCTGGTGTTTGCTTCCATTGACAGTGTTTACTTCCATTGACATGTCTGCTTCAGTTGCTAGTGTTTGCTTCCGTTGCCTGTGTTTGCATTCATTGCTGGGGTTTGCTTTTGTTTCTTGCTTCCATTGCTGGTGTTTCCTACCGTTGCCAGTGTTTCCTTCTGTTGCCAATGTTTCCTTCCGTTGCCGGTGTTTCCTTCTGTTGCCAATGTTTCCTTCCGTTGCCGGTGTTTCCTACTGTTGCCAGTGTTTCCTTCCATTGCCAGTGTTTCCTTCTGTTGACGGTGTTTCTGTGGGTGCTGTGTTCCAGGTACCTCCACCCAGAGGGGTTGCCCTCAGACTACACCATCACCCTGCTGTTCCGGTTGCTTCCAGACACTCCAGAGGAACCCTTCGCCCTCTGGGAGATCCTCAACAAGAACAACGAGCCCCTGGTGGGCGTCATCGTGGACAGTGAGTCCGGCTCTAGTTTATTTACAGGGACGTCGTCATCCTGTCAGTCAACATCCAGCTGGGGTTCTTCATTGTACGTTAGATTTACTGAGTCTTCAGCCAAACACTGCTGCTTCATTTGGCATCGTTGGCTCTGAGCCAAAAAAATATAACTTGGGGTGTCAAACATACAGCCGATGGATGGATGGATGGATGGATGGATGGATGGATGGATGGATGGATGGATGGATGGATAGATAGATAGATAGATAGATAGATAGATAGATAGATAGATAGATAGATAGATAGATAGATAGATAGATAGATAGATAGATAGATAGATAGAGTTCCGTCCTTTCCTTTCATGGTAAATTCCACTAGCATTTTAAGTTGAATAACCTCTCAACTGGCATGTCTGTTTCTGCACCTGAAATTTGACACCATGGCAACGTGGCCCTATTATTTATCTGTTGCTAGGTAACCCACTTGAATGATGATTCTTTGATTCTGGCCTGTGGTGTTTGTTTGCTGATGTGTTGTTTATTTGTTGACATGTGTTGTTTATTTGTTGACACATGTTTTTTTGTTGTTGACATGTGTTGCTTATTTGTTGACATGTTTATTTGCTGACGTGTTGTTTGTTTGTTTGTTGACACATGTTTGTTTGTTGACATGTGTTTATTTGTTGACACGTGTTGTTTATTTGTTGACAGGTGTTGTTTATTTGTTGACACCTGTTTTTTGTTGACATGTGTTGTTTGTTTGTTGACATGTGTTGCTTTTTTGTTCACGTGTTGCTTATTTGTTGACATGTTTATTTGCTGACCTGTTGTTTGTTTGTTGACACGTTTGTTTGTTGACGTGTTTATTTGTTGACACGTGTTGTTTATTTGTTGACACGTGTTGTTTATTTGTTGACACCTGTTATTGATTTGTTGACACCTGTTGTTTTTTTTGTTGACACGTGTTGTTTATTTGTTGACACCTGTTGTTTATTTGTTGACACCTGTTATTGATTTGTTGACACCTATTGTTTTTTGTTGTTGACACGTGTTGTTATTTGTTGACACCTGTTGTTTATTTGTTGACACCTGTTGTTTATTTGTTGACACCTGTTATTTATTTGTTGACACCTGTTGTTTTTTTTTTTGTTGACACGTGTTGTTTATTTGTTGACACCTGTTGTTTATTTGTGACCCGCAGACGGAGGAAAGACTTTAACGTTCTTCAACAACGACTACAGAGGGGAGTTTCAGACGGTGACCTTCGAAGGACCAGAGATCCAGAAACTGTTCTACGGCAGCTTCCATAAGGTACAAAAAACCCACCATCTGTGTCTGAGTTCACCAAAAGCAGGCTGAAGTGATCTGAACCTGAACCAGAACCTGAGCCAGAACCAGAACCAGAACTGGGCTGTCACTAGTCGCTTTTCCATTGGACATCTGCGCAAAACTTCACAGATATTTACTAAACGTCGAAAAAAACTGAAATCCTCTGACCACGCCCACCTCTTCCTTTTCTCTGCCATGGTAAACGCCTGCAAAATGAAGGCGTGGCTTGTGTTTATATCTAGGGGGCGGGGCCTAGCTGGGGGCGTGTCTGTGTCGTAGTGACGTAAACTGTATTTGACCTTAGAGACACCAGTGGAAGGAGAGGCTCCGTTCAACCATTAAGAAGACGTTTGACCGTTACTTCAGACGTGGTTAATGAAGGTCAGGATGTGACGTGGTTCCCTTTAAGGCCGTGTTTGTAAAGGTGGGCGTGTCTCGTGTCCCGTAGCTTCACATCACCATCAGTAAAACCAGCGCCAGAGTGGTGATCGACTGTAAGATGGTGGCGGAGAAAAGCATCAACGCAGCCGGAAACATCACCACAGACGGAGTGGAGGTCCTGGGACGGATGGTCCGGTCCAGAGGCAACAAGGACAACTCTGCACCGGTCAGCACACACACACACACACACACACACACACCCTAACACACACACACTATAACACACACACACACACACCCTAACACACACACACTATAACACACACACACACACACCCTAACACACACACACTATAACACACACACACTATAACACACACACACACACACACACACTATAACACACACAGACACACACACTATAACACACACACACACACACACACACACTATAACACACACACACACACACAAACACACACAATAACACACACACGACACACACACACACACACACACAATAGAACACAACACACACACAATATAACACAGCACACACACACAATGTAACACAACACACACACAATATAACACAACATACACATAATATAACACAGCATACACACATAATATAACACAACACACACACACACACAATATGACACAACACACACAGAATGTAACACAACACACACAATATAACACAACATACACATAATATAACACAGCATACACACACAATATAACACAACACACACACACATACACACAATAACACAACACACACACACGACACACACACAATAGAACACAACACACACACACACAATGTAACACAACACACACACAATATAACACAACATACACATAATATAACACAACACACACACACACAATATGACACACACACACACACAATGTAACACAACACACACAATATAACACAACATACATATAATATAACACAGCATACACACACACAATATAACACACACACAAAATAACACAATGCAAACAATATAACACAACACACGTAACAGACACACACACACAATATATAACACAACACACACACACACGTGCCCAGTGTCCAGGTGAGTACATGTATAAACCCTGTGTGCACTTCCGCTGTCTGACCAGTAGGTGTCAGTGTATGTGATGATGCTCCGTCGTCCACTGTGTTGGAACTGAACCAACCAAACCCATGAGTCTACAGGAGAACAGCTGGAGAACGGAGGAACCTGGGAATGACAGGGTTCAGCCCATCTGAAGTGTGAGTGTTGTGTCAGCTCTGGTCGTGTGTTTGAAACTGAAGCTGCTCTGTGTTCTCTGTCCTCGTCTTCGTGTTTCCAGTTCCAGCTCCAGACCTTCGACATCGTGTGTAGTACGTCCTGGGCCAACAGAGACAAGTGCTGCGAACTGCCTGGTCTGGTGAGGACACAGCGTCTGTGTGTGTGTCTGTGTGTGTGTGTGTGTCTGTGTGTCTGTGTGTGTGTGTGTGTGTCTGTCTGTGTCTGTCTGTGTCTGTCTGTCTGTGTGTGTGTGTGTGTCTGTGTCTGTGTCTGTGTCTGTCTGTCTGTGTGTGTGTCTGTGTGTGTGTGTGTGTCTGTGTGTGTGTGTGTCTGTGTGTGTGTGTGTCTGTGTCTGTCTGTCTGTGTGTCTGTGTGTGTGTGTGTGTGTGTGTCTGTGTGTGTGTGTGTGTGTGTGTCTGTGTGTGTGTGTGTCTGTGTCTGTCTGTGTGTGTGTGTGTGTGTCTGTGTGTTTGTGTGTGTGTGTGTGTGTATGTGTCTGTGTGTGTGTATGTGTCTGTGTGTGTGTGTGTGTGTGTGTGTCTGTGTGTGTATGTGTCTGTGTGTGTGTCTGTGTGTGTGTGTGTGTGTGTATGTGTCAGTGTGTGTGTCTGTCTGTGTGTGTGTGTGTGTGTGTGTCTCTGTCTGTCTGTCTGTGTGTGTGTCTGTCTGTGTGTGTGTGTGTGTGTGTGTGTGTGTGTGTGTGTGTCTGAACTCCATTCACTCCACTTCCACCTCATCAGTCTGTAACCTCATATTAAACTCAGCTGTAATATGTCTGTTTCCATGTGACATGAAGGATGATGATGATGATGATGGTCCACCTTCATCTGACTGTCACTGATTCGTGTGTGTGTGTGTGTTTGTTTTTTTTTTCATCCTCATCGTGTTCGTGTTCATCCAGAGGAAGGAGGTGGACTGTCCATCTATGCCCAAAGCCTGCACCTGCACCCAGGACAGCAAAGGCCCCCCAGGGCCCTCTGGAGCCCCTGTGAGATATACACACACATACACACACATACGCATACACACACACATACACACACATAAATATACACACACAAATACAAAGAAAATAATCCACAAAATGAATGGAAATGAACAGTGAAATGAACAAATTTGAATAAAATAATGAACCAAATGAAGGGAATAATAAAAAAAAAAAAAAAAAAGAACAAAACAAAGAAATAAAACCGTAAATAAAGCAGTCGTACATGATTTAACCTCTCAGATGTTTTTGTTGCTGGTTTTAAAGGTGGTGACAGGGTTAGGGTTCTGTTAAATCACCAGCTCACATTCATTTCCATCTTCACCATCTTCATCTGTTCCATGAGCTTCCTTCAACTTTTCTCAACTTTATTTATGAAACACTTTAAACGCAGTGTGCCAGTGTCTGGACACAGAGATAAAAACTGTAATGGCAAAATTACACACATACATTCATATTAGTTGTTCATACATTTGATTGTCATCTGCATAAAAATGCAACGCAATGTGATTTTTTTTTTTTTTTTTTTTTTGAACAGGGAGGTCCAGGAATCCGAGGAGCCCGAGGTGATCGTGGAGAGCCTGGTCCTGTGGTAAGGAGAGTTTCAGTTCATTAGTGATGTAGTTCTCAAGACCGGTCTTAGCCAGGAGACCTGTCTGGGAACCCATTTTCTGGGGTCTCAGTCTTGTCACAAACTCAACTCATTTGGTCTCGGTCTTGTCTTGTTCTCGGACATAGCGATCTTAATGAGATTTGTACAAAAAACACAACATCACAGAATGGTGTTATTATTTAGTGTGCGCCCTCTTCAAATGCAACCAGTCAGATGCACCTATTTTAAAAACATGTTACATTGAATACATTTTCTCAACGGACAATGCTAGACCTCCACGGTCCACTACTGATGTAGTTGTCACGGATTCAACTCATTTGGTCTCAGTCTTTTCTTGGTCTCAGTACCCTTCGGTCTCGGCAGTGTCTTGGTCTCAGTACCCTTCGGTCTCGGCAGTGTCTTGGTCTCAGTACCCTTCGGTCTCGGCAGTGTCTTGGTCTTGGTACCCTTCGGTCTCGGCAGTGTCTTGGTCTCAGTACCCTTTGGCCTTGGTAGTGTCTTGGTCTTGGTACCCTTCGGTCTCGGCAGTGTCTTGGTCTTGGTACCCAAGACAGACAGACTTCTCAGATGATGATGCACATGCGCCAAGGTTGAGGAGGCCAGGTGAACACCGATCTCCAACAAACTTGAAAAAACTGTGGTTAAAGTAAATGTTTCTTCCTAAGAATTAAGACCAATTACGAATAAACGGTGCTGGATCCGATGCTCGATTGTGGTATGTCTCTGAAGAAAATAAAAGGGCAAACTAAGGACAGTGGTGTCGACCACGCTGAGCAGGAGGCTGTGAGTAATGTGACGGCGAAAGAGTTCAACTTACAGGAATTATCTGCCTTGATTTGCACTATTGTAAGAGAGGAAAACGGCGTACTGACTGATTAAATGCAGTTGCATCTGGACGCACTCCAAAATGAAGTGTCTGGGTTCAGTAAAAGAATTGGCGTACTAGAGGATGCACTGAGTGGCATGGACAGCCGCATTATTCACCTGGAGAAGGCAAACCAACGCCTATGTAAAGAAAATAATGCCCTAAAGGAAAAGGCTGAACTCCTGGAGAATCACAGTCACAAGTATAATGTGCATATTCTTGGCTTGACTACAAATGCGGAGCAGGGGAATCCGACAGGCTACGTGTCAATTTTATTGAAGGAGATGTTCGGGGATAAACTCCAACTCATGCCTGAAGTTGAAAATGCCCACCGCATCGGCCCAGTGACTAAATCCGGGCAGCGTGCCATGATTGTTCGGATGCAGAGACTGGTGATGAGAGAGGAAATTCTACGCATTGTGAGGAAAGAAAAAGTTTTCGAGGCTCATGGGATGAAGCTGCATTTCTTTCCGGATCTTAGAGCTAACACCGCCAAAGCTAGGGCAAGCTATCGAGAGGTGAGGAACAAATTATGGAACGCAGAAATCAAACATGGGATTATTCACCTGCCAACTCTGGTACTGACTTTCAGAGGAGAAACTAGAAGGTTCACTGACAATGTGGCAGCAGAGACATACGTGAAGACTGTAATTGAACCAGCGATGGAAAACAAAGAGTAAGAGGCAGTGGTGATAAGTTACAGTTATGAACTTGTGATTATGGCTTCATGAACTCAGTCTATATATACAAGGGTATAAATTCTATAGATATGATAGAAATATTAATGGTGCTGGAGTAGTGTTTTATGTTCAGGATCAGATACCTGTGAAAATAAGGGATGATCTTGGTTGCATTGGTGTTGAAGCACTACGGTTGGAAGTGAAGCTGCTGTATCTGAAGCTGGTTCTTATGGGTGTTTGTTACAGACCACCTAACGCACCAACAGTCTGTCTGGACAGAATCTGTTATATGCTGGATAAAGCATGTGACTCTAAAATGAGGTATATTTTTTAGGGGATTTAAATATTGATTGGAGTTGTAATAATTGTGCACTAAAAAGTAAGTTGCTCTCAGGAGCAGATACATGTAATTTAACACAAATTGTTACGAAACCAACCAGAGTTTTCTATAAGTCCGATGGGACAAAAACGTCCACTTGTATAGATCTGATTTTTACTAATGCAGTTGATTTCTGTTCAAAAGCAGGTTCTGTACGTATGGGGTTCAGTGATCATAATGTAACTGCAGTCTGCAGAAAGACCAAAGTACCCACATCAGCACAGAAGATAACTGTTAAAAGAATATTTAAACATTTTAATGAAGTAAATTATGCAGAGGAGGTCCGTAATGTTGATTGGTCAAGAGTATTACAACAAAAAGATCCTGACAGAGGTTTGGATGTCTTCAGGAGTTTACTCATGCCAGTTATTGATAAACATGCACCATTAAGACAAATGACTGTAAGAAATGTTGCTTCTCCTTGGGTAGATTCTGAACTTAAAGAACACATAAAGCTGAGAAATGAAGCAAAGGCAGAGGCAATCACATCTGGTGATACTGTTCAGTGGAAAAAGTACAGACAATTGAGGAATTTTGTTACAAAATTAAACAGAACAAAAAAAAGATCTACTACGAAAATCAATTCAAAGAGGCAAAATTAGACAGTAAGAAAATATGGAATACACTTCATGGATTAATGGGACAAAGTCAAATCTTTACCAACATTTTTGGAAGCTGATGAGACTTTTTTGACTAAACCTGTTGATATTGCAAATTATTTAAGCAAATTCTTCAAGAATAAGGTTCAAAATTTGCATAAGTGTATGGATTCCAGGTCAAAATGTGACTCATCCATTAGCACAATTAAAAATAAAATTACGAAGAACAGATCATGTAAATTTACATTTGAAAAAGTAAGTATTACTGTGGTAGAAAATGTCTTAAAATTTATTGAAGTGAAACCGCCTGGTGTTGACGAACTCGATGTGCAATTCTTAAAAATGGTAGCTGATGTGATTGCTGTGCCCATATGCTACATCATTAATCTGAGTTTAAAAAAGAGTGTTTTTCCTGCTAATTGGAAAAAAGCGAAAATCATACCTCTATTAAAAAATAACAAGGAGTCCTTTTCTGGTAAAAACAGCAGACCCATTAGTATTCTCCCTGTTTTGAGTAAAATTACAGAGAAAGTAGTTTACGACCAAATTAATATGTATTTTAGTAAAAATGGGCTGAATACAGTATGTCAACATGCTTATAGGAAAGGACACTACAACAGCTTTAGTTCAGATAACTGATGACTGGTTAAAAGACATTGAAAACAGGAAAATAATTGGCACTGTAGTGTTAGATCTTAGTGCAGCGTTTGATGTACTTGATCATGAGATTCTACTGGAAAAGCTAACTTGTTATGGAGTCGATTTGGCTGCAATTGAATGGATGAGAAGTTATCTTACTGATAGAGAATTTACAGTTCTGTTTAATGGTCACTTTTCTGATACTCAGACGCTGTTTTGTGGAGTGCCCCAAGGCAGCTGTTTAGGACCACTTTTATTTTCTATTTTTACAAATGATTTGCCTTTTATTTTGGAACGTGCCACCATTGCTCCATATGCAGATGATTCTACCATTTATTTGTCCAATCCTGATATTGGTGAACTTAAAAAAGCTCTAAATGAAGAGGTAATACTAATTGCAAATTGGATGAGAGAAAATAAATTAGTGCTCAATACTGAGCAGAGTAAATGTATGGTGTTGGGGTCAAGACCCCTTTTAAAAAACTCCCCTGTTTTGAATTTGTCAATGGAACTGACACAGAACAAGTAGCTGAGGCCAGGCTGTTAGGTGTGACTGTTGATGGTATGTTGACTTGGAATACTCATATAAAGCAAATATTAAATAAAATGGGCAGAAGCATTGGTGCTGTTAAACAATGTAGGAACTGCATACCATATCAAATAAGGAAAACACCAGTGGAATCATTAGTTCTGTCGCATTTAGATTATTGTTCAGTTGTTTGGTCAGACACATCAGAAATAAATCTAAATGAACTTCAAATGGTGCAAAATAAAGCAGCTGGAATAGTCCTAAACTGTCCATTTAGAACCAGTACTAGAAACACTCACACCCGTCCGGCCTGGTTACATGTTGAAGGCAGAATTAGATACTCTTTAGTTCAGTTTATTACAAACATCATAATTACAAAAACAGCTGAACTTCTTTACAGTAAACTGACTTTCTTCAGTGACGTGCATCAACATTCCACACACCAGTCAGAGGACAGATGTCTCCTGTTTTCTGCCTGTAGGACCAATCAAATACAGGGGAGTGTGTAATACAGGGCAATGGAGGCACGGAACACACTGGCACAGTTTTTAATTTCAGAAATTCAAGCATAGTTTTTCTAAAAGGTTGAGAATTTTCATATTTACCCAAGAATAACTGTCTGAGCTATTGCACGTCCTATAATGACATCATCTAGACGGTTTGTTTTTTTGTTTGTTGTGGAGCTGTTTTTATTTTTATTTTATGTTTTATTTTTTGTTTCTGATTTTTGGTTTATTTATTCTTTTTTTCTGTTGTTGTTGGTATTATTATTGTAATTGTTTTGTATTGTGTGCTGCTGTTGATTTTTGGTTTTTGTGTTGTTGTGTTGAGTGTATGTACATCCTGTTTGTTGAGTGAGTTGTGGGAAATTGTGGTGCTTTGTTTTTGTGTTGTTGATGACCCCAGGAAGAGGAGCTGCTGTGGTATGCAGCAGCTAATGGGGATCAAACTAATAAACTAAACTAAACTAAACTAAATCCTTCGGTCTCGGCAGAAGGAACTGATGAGGTGGTCAGCTGCAGGGCTAGCGGCGGTTACATCACAAAGTTATTCTCGCAAATTATGGCTTTGTTGTTGAAATATGACAACAGTATTCTTATAATATTACGACATCATTTTCATAAAATTCTGACTCTTTTTGTATTCGACTTTATTGTCATAACAGTACAGGTTTTATCTCAATATTTTGTGACTTTATTCTTGTTGTGACAAGTGTTTTTATTTTCTTATGTGGCCCTAATACGCCGTCGTACATAATAATATTTTCAAAAATTAAATCTTTTTTTTTAAGCATGTATTACATATAATAATAATAATAATAATAATAATAATAATTAATGGCCAGATATTGAAAAAACTTTGAAAACAGGTGCAAAAGAATTGTCTAAAAAGACATTTTCTGACCCTTTTATTCCAAAAACAACCTCAATAAACTGAGGCCTGTTCTACTGGCGGTCCTTAAAGGGTTAATATTATCTAATGTCCAGTTTTCATGTATGTAGATGTTCTGTGATTAAATATTCTTCCATGACTACACTACAATAACAGATATGAGTTGTACTCTGAATTTGTCATCGGTTCATTGTGTTTATGTGGTCGTCCACATGCAGCGCAGTTGCAAGCTGATTTCCTGTGGTGTCACCGATAACAAAGCTTTCACGCTCTGGTGACGAGTGCAAATGAAGTCAGACGACAAGACGCTCAGTGAACAGAGTTTAATGGAGTTCTAGTTTAACAGAGTCACACTGCAGCAGGTTCAGTTTGGGTCAAATGTGTCAACTCTGTCACTAGAAAGAAAGAAATTAAGTCTTAAAGCAGGAATTCACAAAGTAATATCAACAACGAAGAATCAGATTAAAAAGACAGGATGAAAAAAACAAAAAACAAAGAGAAAAGACATTTAAGGAGGTCATTTACTGTGGTATTTATGTCATTTACGGTGGTGTTTAAGTCATTTATGAAGGTGTTTAGTTCAGTTTCTGCTGTTTTCTCTTTTATGATTCTCTTCATTAGTTAATTCTTCACATAATTTTTGTTATTTTTCTAAACCTCTGTCTGCTCTACAATGACTGAGGACAAAGACCAAAAAAGAACATTCTGTTGAAGAAGAAGAACCGTGAAGAAGTTTTATTTTATCACAAAGAAATCATGAACACAGACAAATCAGAAAAAAAAACACTGTTGGTTAAAAAAATACAGAGAAACAAAAATACACAAGAAAAAGACAAAGCATTGAACTTTTTTCTTCAGATTCTTCCAGTCGCTGTTTTTCCAAACGGCTTCATCTCTGTCCATCTCATTATTTCATGGGACGCTCTCTACAAAAACATGAACAGCATTAACAACATCTTCATCATTTGTTCATCTTGTTCATATGGTCGTTCATGGACCTCTATCTATCTATCTATCTATCTATCTATCTATCTATCTATCTGTCTGTCTGTCTGTCTGTCTGTCTCTCTTTCTGTCTGTCTGTCTGTCTGTCTACAGTATCTAGACAGAATATGTTCAAAATGACATGAAAAGACGAACCAGACGACCCTGATTTATCACAAAAACAACTACAGTAACATCTTGTTCTGGGTTGAAATCAACAGTTTCACTCAAAACCGCGGTCAATAAAGTGTATAGACTCTGGGTCCTCTGGGTATGGGTTCAGGTACGGCTCCAGCGTTGGCTCCAGTGTTGGCTCCAGCGTTGGCTCCAGCGTTGGCTCCAGCGTTGGCTCCAGTGTTGGCTCCAGTGTTGGCTCCAGCGTTGGCTCTGGCTTTGGCTCCGGTGTTGGCTCCAGCGTTGGCTCTGGCTTTGGCTCCGGTGTTGGCTCCGGTGTTGGCTGTGCGTTGGCTCCGCCGTTGGCTGTGGCCGTTTCAGACTCTCAATAGTTGTGTCCCTCTCTGTAATAGTGATGTTGACTTGATTATTCTTTGTGTTTAGCTCAGTAACGGTGTTGTTCAATTCATTCACGGTGTTGTTCAGGTCATTTCTGGTGTTGTTCAGTTCATTTCTGGTGATCTGGAGCTGCTGTATTTCCAGCAGCAGGTTTTGTCTTTCCACAGTGGCAAAAATATCTGGAAACCAAAGAAAAACGGAGAGAAATCAACATGTATAGAAAATATCATCAAACCTCAGCAATCTCAGTTTTGTTTATGTCATTTACAGTTGTATTTCCGTCATTTACGGTGGTGTTTAGTTAATTTACGGTGGTATTTCTGTCATTTACAGTGGTGTTTAATATGTGCCATGTTGCGTTTGTGAGTCAGAGCAGAGGTTTACATCGTGCGTAGAGTCCACCCAGAATCAGAACCAACAGAACAATCAGCAGATGTTGAATCAGTGCAGGAACGCTGCAGCACCGGCTTCTCCTGACGACTGGACGACCAATCACAACACGCCCTCCTTCACATGGAAACAGACTGATTTAAACCAAGCCTTTCAGTCTTTGTATGTGTCTGTATATTGGGGCTCCTCCAGCCTCTTCAGAATATGACAGCGTTCAGTGACTGTGCAGTTTGTTGTGCAGCTGACGGGTACGTACCCTTCAGTTGTGCTCTCTCACACACTTCACCTGGATCTTCACTTTCCTCTTGGATTTCTGGGCTCCGTCTCACATCTGGATGGGGTTGTGGTCCGGCCTCAGGATCAGTGGACATGTTGAGGCGTACCAACACAAACCTGAGCACTTTTCTACTAGCGTTCAGTCAAACAGTGAAGCTCCTCCCTCTGACGCTGAAATACCAAGCAGAAATGACTTTGGAAATGAGACCCAAACATGTTATTCTAAAAATGTGCCTGAGCCTGGTTCAGACAGATGGGCTTTGACTTCTGTGAACAGTCAGGTGTGCAGATTTCCTGAAAATTGTGAAAAAGTGACTGAATTTGTGCTTCTGAAATGAACAGGACCGTTTTTGAATTTCTACCAATCCCACACCGTTGAACCTACAATTATGACGCTTCTACGAAAAATGTGCGACTCGGCACAAAGAATGTGTGTGTGAAGTTTGGTACCGATGTCACGCATGTCTTTTTTTTTTCACATCAAATCAAATTAAAAAAAACAAAAAACAAATGGAGTCATTATATTTTTAGTATTTTTTCACTATTATTTGACTGTAGATCAGATTGGTCTGTATGTGGAACCTGAACTAAAATGAGTTCCACAGCTTAGACTGTGGAATTTTTACACTTTGTAAATTCATCCCAGGGGTCGGATTGGAACCTTTGGGGGGACACATTGGGCCCTGGGACTCATGTTTGACAGCCCTGCTCTACGCACTAGCTCTCAGAGTGGGGAGACTGATTGGAGTTTTTTGGAAAGTCTACAAACAACTCTTTATAACTCTCACATTTCTTGGAGTTCAGCAATAATTGAAACATCAAATAGTTGGAAAAACTCTTTTCTTTCAAAGACGAATTCACATGTAAATTGTAAAACTTTTGGTTTTCGATCTGCAGACCTGTAAGTGCACAAAGTCCTGATTCGGGTTCAGACAGAAATATGGGCTCCAGCGCACAGCGCCCCCCCCCCCCCCCCCCCCCCCCTTACCCTGTTTAAACTAAAATGGGTTTAAGTCTAAGAAAATGTTGGTTTAGTCCAGACTATACTGACCAGATTACATAGAACTGCACGACTAAAAAGACTAAAATACTGTTTTCATCGACTAAAACAAAACTAAAAAGTCATCAGTTTTCATTGACTGAAACTAGACAAAAATAGTCCTGTATTATTTGGTCTAAAAAACGAGTAAAAAGCCCAGAGTTTGTATTTATTTGTATTTAGTGGTTTATTTAATAGGGACCATGCATATTTATGAACACTACACCCATGTAAATGTGCCCGAATTAGTAAAAATAATTCATTTTCTTCTGCGGTCAGAGGCAGGTGACAGAAACGAGACATAAAACACACATTAATACAGCACTCGTTTGCTCTAAATTAAAAATTTCAAAATACACATAATGATGACATAGGCATCATCAAACCAAACAGACAAGCGAGCAAACAAGTAAAAACTAAAAAAAAGAAAACTAAAAAGCTGTGAAGGTGACTCAAACTAATATAAACTGCAGTGAGAGTTTGACCCGCAGACGTACTTTAAACTGACAAAAACAACAGTAAAAGTATCTTTATTAGCTTGTCTGCGTCGCTAAAACCCACGGTCACATCGATTATTACACAGTCGATCTCCTCTGCGCCCGTGTTTCCCAGGTGCCTTGAACGCACCATCAGTATCTGAAGTCAGTTTGTTAATGAACAGTGAAGGGAAGGAGACGACGACTGAAGAGGAGACGCACGAGATACTTCGCATTTTTTAAGAGGGACGATGGAAAATTTGACGACACATTCACCATTTTCAAACAGTGTCGTGCTGCTATAAAATACGTTCAGTTTTAGTGTTTGGTAAAACATCGTAAGTTCTGGTAAAACAGTTTCTGAAACGTTACAGGAACATGAAAACAGCATCAGTGAGTCGACATACTGTGTTTGACTGATAATAGAATGATGATGTGGAGTTGAATACTCACCGTCGGTCCGGTATCTGTGGACGTCTGCAGCGTTAAACCAGCCTCACCCTCTTTTTACTTCAGACTTTTATCAGAACATCGAAGACGTGGCAGAAGAAACCAGATCAGATGGTGTTTGTGTGACATGTGAAGGCGCAGGACTCTGATAGGATCTGTGGTTTTAGATTTAGTCAAACTTTCCACACAAGTCGGCCTCCGTTATCGATGAAGGACAGATGGAAGATGTTTATGACTTTTATCAGCGTTTTAGGCTTGAATTCTCATATATACAATTATTTACAATTATTTACTATTATATGCTATTGGATATAATAGTGATAGTGCTGTTTTGGAGTGTCCTACTAGTGGGTTTGGATGTGTGTCGCTATTGTTTTTCTCCTTTCTTCCTCTGTTTTTATCTGGGTTCTTCTCTGAAACTGGTCCTAAAAACAGGACAGAGGCTAAAAATTCAAACCAGATGCAGACGAATGTTCTGAGGCAGGTTTGGGAAACTATTTTTCAGATAAAACACATTTTTATATTATTTTTACATTAATTTTCTACATAAATCTGCATGTAACGGACAAAAGGACACAAAAATTACACACTACTATTTTTTTGAATGTCTTTTTATTCTCTCACAGGTGCATTTTGGGAATCATAGTAAATATTCAAGGCAGAGTGTTTGACAAAAATGACCACTGTTGTAAAACCATTGACGATTTATTAGTGTTTAAATGTTCAGGTTCTGTATGTAACACCAGTGGACACAATGGGTTCCACACCAAATCTGGAATGAGACTGAGACTGATGACAAACCCACATGTGTGGATTAGAAAAACCACCAGGATCCACATATTGAACACAGTCTTTTTATTTTTCAGATAAAACACATTTTTATATTATTTTACATTATATTTTATACATAAATCTGCATGTAACACAGTCAAAAGGACACCAAATTTATACACTACTATTTTGTTAATGTGTTTTTATTCTGTCACAGGTGCATTTTGGGAATTGAAGTAAATATTCAAGGCAGAGTGTTTGACAAAAATGGCCACTGTTGAAAATCCACTGTTGATTTATTTGTGTTTAAATGTTCAGGTTCTGTATGTAACACCAGTGGACACGATGGGTTCCACACCAAACCTGGAATGCGACTGAGACTGATGCCAAACCCACATGTGTGGATTAGAAAAACCACCAGGATCCACATATTGAACACAGCGTCTGTATTTAGAGTCTATAGAAGAGCATTTACACATGTTTACACATCTAATGCACTGACACCTAGGGAGATTTAATGTCCATATTTAGGTCCTATTTTTGGACCCAATATTTGATTATAAATTCATTAATTATGGGATGGATCAGAGCAAGAGGATAATTGTATTTACATTTCTCTGAGGTCATCATTAGGTTCATCCTGGGGGGGGGGGGGGGGGGTATGTCTACATGTACCTTTTATTATTGGGTCTAAACAGATGGAAAAGTGACAGGTACTAAAATAAACCCAGTTTCACAGAAGAACCCATGTGTATGTTTGTGGTTTCTAGAGTTGATTGATAGTTGTATCTGTCGATGTCCTCTAAATGTCTGTATATTTGTATATGTGTGTAAATCTATCGTCAAACTTTCCACACAAGTTGGCCCTTTGTTATCGATGAGAGACAGATGGGAGATGTTTGTTACTTTTATCAGTGTTTTAGGCTTGAATTCTCGCAAATGAGAGAGAAATCTATAAGGAACTCAGTGCCCAGAGACAGAGTAGCAGTATGGTAGCAGACCTACGCTCACCTGTCGGACCCTGGATATTACCTGGAACTATTAAGAGCGGTGAACAACAGGGATGCAGCGGTACAGGTTAGCCACAGTTGGGGACGTATTGTGGTTCTTGGGTCGTGGTTCGGGCTCGAGGGCCGTCTGGGGCCGGACGCAGAGCCCGAACTGTGCGCCTATCCTCGGGCGTGGCTCCGGCGTCCGGTGTTCTGGCTCGACAGGACGGCACAGCCTCTGCATCCAGGCCGTGAACCATTTTCTGCTGTTTTTGTCTGTTATGATTCTCCTCATTTGTTAATTCTTCACATAATCTTTGTTATTTTTCTAAACCTCTGTCTGCTCTACAATGACTGAGGACAAAGAGCAAAAAAAGAACGTTCTGTTGAAGAAGGAGAACTGGAAAGAAGTTGAATTGTTTGATTTACGAGGATGGACGTGTTTCAGGCAAAAAAAAAACAGAATCCCACAAAGAAATCATGAACACAGACAAATAAAAAAAAAACACTGTTGGTTAAAAACAAAATACAGAGAAAATGTAAAACAGCCCCAACAGTCGTATGAGTACAAGTAAAAATACACAAAAATACACAAGAAAAAGACAAAGCATTGAACTATTTTCTTCAGATTCTTCCAGTCACTGTTTTTCCAAACGGCTGCATCTGTCCATCTCTGTGATGCCGTTAGTACAAACACTGAATCCAAATGCAGGAACTCGGACACAAAAATAAGGTTCAAAAGGTTTATTATTTACACAGAGGTGTAAGAGTAATAATAGTGACAGAATCTTGAGGATAATGGTTGGAGATATCGTCCTCTGATTCGTCCTCCGGGTCGAGGGCGGCAGCCCGTCTCCCCGAGCGGCGTTTGGGGTATTTTTCCCGACTGGGGAAAAGCAAAGGGAGGTCAGGGACGGAAACAGGTCATACACAGGCAGGCTATCACTCAGGCAACAGGACATAAGGGCTAGACAAATACTCACGTACCAAAAAGTCAGGGCGAGAAGATCGAAACCAGGAAATCAGATGAGGCGGACAAAACCGACAGGGAGCAGGCAGTAGGCAAAAAACCGAGGAATCCAAAAAGGGTCACAACAGGCAGACAAAACGAACAGACGAGGTCAAAACGCTGGTTAGAACTACGAGAGTTACAAACTGGCGTCTGACTGAGGGAAGAGACAGGGTTTAAATACACAAAAGGGAGGGAAGACAACTAGACACAGGTGGAGCAAATCAGGGCGGAGACAGGTAATCAGGTAAGAGGTCAGGGAGAACAGGGAACAGGAAGTAAAGACGACAGACAAGACACATGAGGGGAAACTTAACAAAATAAAACAGGAAATGACAAACAAAACATAAAAGACAGACGAGACCAGACTAACGTCTGGCTGCAGGTATGACAGTACCCCCCCTCCTAGGGACGGCACCAGACGGCACCAGACGGACCAGGGACATCAGAATGACTCCGATGGAACTGTCGTATCAGGTCCGGGTCCAGAATACGGGAAGCCGGCACCCAGGAACGTTCCTCAGGTCCATAACCCTCCCAATCCACGAGGTACTGGACCCCTCTCCCCCGCCGTCGAGCTGCCATTAGACGTCGGACCGTGTAGGCTGGATCCCCATCAATCATCCGAGGAGGAGGTGGAGGTTGGGTGGGCGGGACCAGGTGGCTCTGTTTCACCGGTTTGATTTGGCTTACATGAAAGGTGGGATGGATCCTCATAGACCTTGGTAGTTTTAGACATACAGAAACAGGATTAATAATTTTCGAGATAGGAAATGGACCAACAAACCTGGGTGCCAACTTGCGACTCTCAATCCGAAGGGGAAGGTGTTTGGCCGACAGCCAAACCCGCTGGTCCGGATGGTAAACAGGAGCGGGGCTTCTATGGGAATCCACCGAGGTCTTGTAACGGCTTGAAGCCTTCAACAGGGCCTGTCTAGCTTGAGTCCAGGTCCTCTTGCATCTGTGGATCAGAGCCAGGGCCGAAGGCACGCCCACCTCCTTCTCTAGTGAGGGAAACAAGGGCGGCTGATAACCATACACCACATGAAATGGTGATAAACCAGAAGAAGCACTGGGAAGCGAGTTGTGAGCAAACTCCACCCACACCAGATGACGGCTCCAGGAGGCGGGGTTTTGAGAGGCCAACACACGTAGTCCCACCTCCAGGACCTGATTAAGCCTCTCTGTTTGGCCGTTGGTCTGTGGGTGAAAACCAGAAGACAGACTGACAGAAGCACCAACGAGAGAACAAAAGGCTTTCCAAAAACTAGCAATGAACTGGGGCCCTCTATCGGAGACCACGTCTCTAGGGAAACCATGTAGGCGAAAAACATGAGTTAGCAGCGCCTCCGCTGTTTCCTTAGCTGAAGGAAGTTTAGGTAGGGGAATAAAGTGCACCATCTTAGAGAATCTATCCACCACTGTAAGAACAACCGTGTTACCGTTGGACAAGGGCAAACCAGTCACGAAGTCCAGAGCAATGTCCGACCAGGGCCTTTTAGGGACAGGTAACGGCCGCAGCTCCCCCATGGGAGCCTTATTGGAGACTTTATTGACGGCACATACAGGACAGGCGGCCACATATTCGGCGACGTCCTTCTCCATGGCTGTCCACCAAAAACGTTGCTTCAGCATAAACAGAGTCCTCTTCACCCCGGAATGGCACGCCATCTTAGATGCATGGCCCCACTGGATCACCTGAGGGCGGAGGTGAGGAGGAACAAACAGGCGGTCTGGCAGTACGCCATCCGGAATCTCACAGTCATTAAGGGCCTCCATAACCAACTTCTCAACACCCCACTGAAAAGCCCCCACCATACAGGAACTGGGTAGAATAGTTTCAGGTTCAGAGATAGACGTGTCAGGAGAGAACCCTCTGGAGAGAGCGTCCGGCTTCCCATTCTTGGAGCCAGGACGGTAGGAAAGGGTGAAATTGAAGCGAGTGAAAAACAGAGCCCACCTGGCCTGACGGGCGTTGAGGCGTTTAGCCGATCGCAGGTATTCCAAGTTCTTATGGTCAGTCCAGATGAGAAACGGCACATCCGTCCCCTCCAGCCAATGCCGCCATTCTTCCAACGCCACCTTGATGGCCAACAACTCACGATTTCCAATGTCATAATTCCTCTCAGCTGGTGACAGTCTCTTTGACAAGTAGGCGCAGGGGTGGAGCCTATTGTCCGCAGGAGAGCGTTGAGATATGACAGCCCCAACACCCAAATCAGAGGCATCGACTTCCACCACAAACTGCAGAGCTGGGTCAGGGACGGACAGGACAGGAGCGGTGGAGAACGCCCCCTTCAGGCGGTTAAACGCCTTATCAGCCTCGGGACTCCACCTGAATACAGACTTGGAAGAGGTGAGAGAATGCAGAGGGGCAGCCACACTGCTGAACCCCCGGATAAACTTTCTATAGAAGTTAGCGAAGCCAAGAAACCTCTGAACATCCTTCCGGGAAGCAGGAGTAGGCCACTCCCTCACCGCACTAACCTTCTCAGGATCCATCTGGACACTTCCCTCCGAAATGATGAAGCCCAGAAAGGAAACCGTAGGCTGGTGGAACTCGCATTTTTCTGCCTTGACGAATAGTTGGTTGGCGAGTAATTTTTGAAGCACCTGCCGAACATGTTGAATGTGTGTCTCCTCGTCTGGGGAGAAAATCAGAATGTCGTCCAGATAGACAAACACATTAAGCATATCCCTGAGCACGTCATTAACAAGGGCCTGGAAGACAGCAGGGGCGTTGGTGAGGCCAAAAGGCATCACCAGGTACTCGTAGTGGCCACTGGGGGTGTTGAATGCTGTCTTCCACTCATCTCCTTCTCTGATTCTAACTAAGTGGTAAGCATTGCGAAGGTCTAGTTTGGAGAAAATCTTGGCCCCATGTAACAGTTCAAAGGCTGAGGACATCAGCGGCAAAGGATATCTGTTACGGATAGTAATGTCATTAAGCCCCCGGTAGTCTATGCATGGCCTTAGCGACTTATCCTTCTTATCAACAAAAAAGAACCCTGCTCCTGCAGGCGACGAAGAGGGCCGAATTAACCCAGCTGCCAGGGACTCATCTATGTACTTTTTCATGGCTAGATTCTCTGGGCCAGACAGAGAATATAACCTCCCCTTAGGAGGAGAAGTACCAGGTCGTAAATCAATGGAACAATCATACGAACGATGAGGAGGTAGGGCCGTAGCCTTAGACTTACTGAATACCTCCTTTAGGTCATGATAACATAGGGGAACTTTTTCCAGTGCAGGGAAGTCCTTATCCTCCTCCTGAGGAACACTAACCGGGGCCACGGAGATCTGAGGCATCTTGGGAGGACAAACAGGTAACTTAACAAACTTGCAACGAGATCCACAGTCTTTACCCCAAGAATAAACCTCCCCCGTGCCCCAATCAGTAAAGGGTTCGTGTTTCTGCTACCAAGGATAACCCAGAATTAGTGGCTGAGAATCAGAGTTATAAATATGAAAACTGATGGTCTCAGTGTGTCCGTCCATGAACTGCACAGCGACCGGCTCGGTACAATGGGTTATCCGGCAGATCACGTGATCATCCAGGGCTCGAGCTTCTAGCGGACGCTGGATCGGAGTAGAGCTGAGTCCCAATTTTTGTACCAGGTTCTGGTCCATAAGATTAGCGTCGGAACCGGAATCGATCAGGACGGGGTGCTGGAGAGACAGAGAATCAGAGCACAGAAGAACCACAGGAAACGGACGAGTGACAGTGGATAAACACACCGTTCGGCTCAATAGCGACCCCTCACCTGTCTTAGCATCTGGTCTTAGAGTACAGTTGCTGACTCTGTGCCCTCCTTGCCCGCAGTATAGACAAAGACCTTCTATCATACGTCGTCGGCGTTCTTCAGCTGAGATGTGAGCCCGTCCCAGTTGCATGGGCTCCTCCTTATTACTGCCGGTCTCAGCAACCGGGAGACGAACCATCTCACGACCAGGTCCCTTACTAGTCGGAGAGCGGACCTCAGGTTCCTCTGACTGCCACACTGATTCTTGATCAGCGACCCGGATAGCCTTGGTGATGACGTCGTCTAGGGAGTGAAGCTGTTGGCGAAGCGCCATCTCCCGGCCAACAGAGCGATTAAGGCCGGTCAAAAAGGCAGTGATCAGGGCCTGGTTGTTCCACCCTGATTCAACTGCTAGGGAACGAAAAGCGCTCACATACTGCCTGATAGTCTTATCTCCCTGTCTTAGCCTCATGAGCTGATGACCAGCAAATTGGCTCCGGACCGGATGGTCATATACTCTCTTAAGTTCTGATACAAGGGCCGAAAAAGACTGAACAGCAGGGGAATCTTGCTCAAAAAGTGCATTGAAATAGCTTAAAGGGGGGCCCTCCAACAGGCTGGCCACATATGCAATCTTAACAGAGTGTTTAGCAAATCGAACGGGCTGGGAATCAAAAATTAACTGGAGCTGGGTGAAAAAATCACGACAAGTGTCAGGATTACCAGAATATTTGGATGGCGCCGGAATGTTCGGCTCAACCGAGTCTCGAACTGGCGGGATAGTGGCCCGATTCTCGCCTGACGCAGCTGCAGCCGCAGCTTGGGTACTGGTGAGTAGGGCGACCTGAGTAGTGAGCTGGTTCATTTTGTCGAGGAGGGTGTGGAGAACCTGATCATGTCCACCCAGCCTGTGCCCCTGGGACTGGATAGCCTCCTTGACCTGTGTGAGTTCTGCTGGATTCATTTTGTGGCCAGTTTGTACTGTAATGCCGTTAGTACAAACACTGAATCCAAATGCAGGAACTCGGACACAAAAATAAGGTTCAAAGGATTTATTATTTACACAGAGGTGTAAGAGTAATAATAGTGACAGAATCTTGAGGATAATGGTTGGAGATATCGTCCTCTGATTCGTCCTCCGGTTCGAGGGCAGCAGCCCGTCTCCCCGAGCGGCGTTTGGGGTATTTTTCCCGACTGGGGAAAAGCAAAGGAGGTCAGGGACGGAAACAGGTCATGCACAGGCAGGCTATCACTCAGGCAACAGGACATAAGGGCTAGACAAATACTCACGTACCAAAGAGTCAGGGCGAGAAGATCGAAACCAGGAAATCAGATGAGGCGGACAAAACTGACAGGGAGCAGGCAGAAGGCAAAAAACCGAGGAATCCAAAAAGGGTCACAACAGGCAGACAAATTGAACAGACGAGGTCAAAACGCTGGTTAGAACTACGAGAGTTACAAACTGGCGTCTGACAGGGGGAAGAGACAGGGTTTAAATACACAAAAGGGAGGGAAGACAACTAGACACAGGTGGAGCAAATCAGGGCGGAGACAGGTAATCAGGTAAGAGGTCAGGGAGAACAGGGAACAGGAAGTAAAGACGACAGACAAGACACATGAGGGGAAACTTAACAAAATAAAACAGGAAATGACAAACAAAACATAAAAGACAGACAAAACCAGACTAACGTCTGGCTGCGGGTATGACAATCTCATTATTTCCACATATGACATCTACAAAAACATGAAGAGCATTAACATCATCATCTGTTCATCTTCTTCATATGGTTATTCATGGACAGCGTCATTTGAACTTTTACTTCCTGTGGTGACACTGATAACTCTATCTATCTATCTCTCTATCTGTCTGTCTGTCCGTCCGTCCGTCCGTCCGTCCGTCTGTCGGTATGCAGCAGCTAATGAGGATCAAACTAATAAACTAAACTAAACTAAACTAAACCCTTTGGTCTCGGCAGAAGGAACTGATGAGGAGGTCAGCTGCAGGGCTAGCAGCGGTTACATCACAAAGTTATTCTCTTAAATTATGGCTTTATTGTTGAAATATGACAACAGTATTCTCATAATATTACGACATCATTTTCATAAAATTCTGACTCTTTTTGTATTCGACTTTATTGTCATAAAATTACAGGTTTTATCTCAATATTTTATGACTTTATTCTTGTAGTGACAAGTGTTTTTATTTTCTTATTTGGCCCTAATACGCCGTCGTACATAATAATATTTTCAAAAATTAAATCCTTTTTTTAAAGCATGTATTACATATAATAATAATAATAATAATAATAATAAATGGTCAGATATTAAAAAACATTGAAAAAAGGTGCAAAAGAATTGTCTAAAAAGACATTTTCTGACCCTTTTATTCCAAAAACAACCTCAATAAACTGAGGCCTGTTCTACTGGCGGTCCTTAAAGGGTTAATATTATCTAATGTCCAGTTTTCATGTATGTAGATGTTCTGTGATTAAATATTGTTTCATGACTACGCTACAATAACAGATATGAGTTGTACTCTGAATTTGTCATCGGTTCATTGTGTTTATGTGGTCGTCCACAAGCAGCGCAGTTGCAAGTTGATTTCCTGTGGTGTCACCGATAACAAAGCTTTCACGCTCTGTTGACGAGTGCAAATGAAGTCAGACGACAAGACGCTCAGTGAACGGAGTTTAATGGAGTTCTAGTTTAACAGAGTCACACTGCAGCAGGTTCAGTTTGGGTCAAATGTGTCAACTCCGTCACTAGAAAGAAAGAAATGAAGTCTTAAAGCAGGAATTCACAAAGTAATATCAACAACGAAGAATCAGATTAAAAAGACAGGATGAAAAAAACAAAAAAACAAGAGAAAAGACATTTGAGGATGTCATTTACTGTGGTATTTATGTCATTTACGGTGGTGTTTAAGTCATTTATGAAGGTGTTTAGTTCAGTTTCTGCTGTTTTCTCTTTTATGATTCTCTTCATTTGTTAATTCTTCACATAATTTTTGTTGTTTTTCTAAACCTCTGTCTGCTCTACAATGACTGAGGACAAAGAGCAAAAAAGAACGTTCTGTTGAAGAAGAAGAACCGTGAAGAAGTTTTATTTTATCACAAAGAAATCATGAACACAGACAAATCAGAAAAAAAACACCGTGGGTTAAAAAAATACAGAGAAACAAAAATACACAAGAAAAAGACAAAGCATTGAACTTTTTTCTGCAGATTCTTCCAGTCGCTGTTTTTCCAAACGGCTTCATCTCTGTCCATCTCATTATTTCATGGGACGCTCTCTACAAAAACATGAACAGCATTAACAACATCTTCATCATTTGTTCATCTTGTTCATATGGTCCTTCATGGACCTCTATCTATCTATCTATCTATGTAGAATATGTTCAAAATGACATAAGACGAACCAGACGACCCGGATTTATCACAAAAACAACAACAGTAACATCTTGTTCTGGGTTTAAATGGAAATTTTCACTCAAAACTGTTTTGATGATACTTTTATTTTTGGTTTGTTTACATTTTTCCTACCTAAACATGTTTTCATGTTTTGGTGGTCTCCAAAACCGACTCCTAACAGTTGCGTCCCTCTCCTTAACAGTGATGCCAACTTGATTATTCTTCCTGTTTAACTCAATAACGGTGTTATTTAGATCATTTATGGTGATCTGGAGCTGTTGTGTTTCCAGCAGCAGGTTTTGTCTTTCCACAGTGGCAAAAATATCTGGAAACCAAAGAAAACCAGAGAAAAAACATGTATAGAAAATATCGTCAAACCTCAGCAACCTCAGTTTTGTTTAGTTCATTTAAGGCTGTGTTTAGTTCATTTACGGTGGTGTTTAGGTCATTTACGGTCATTTACGGTGGTGTTTAGGTCATTTATGGTTGTGTTTAGTTCATTTTCTGCTGTTTTCTCTTTTATGATTCTCTTCATTTGTTAATTCTTCACATAATCTTTATTTTTCTAAACCTCTGTCTGCTCTACAATGACTGAGGACAAAGAGCAAAAAAGAATCTTCTGTTGAAGAAGAAGAACTGTAATTAAGTTGAATTGTTTTATTTACGAGGATGGACATGTGTCAGGCCAAAAAAACAGAATCTCACAAAGAAATCATGAACACAGATAAATAAAAATAAAAAATAAAAAAAAATAACACTCTTGGTCAAAAACAAAAATACAGAGAAAATGTAAAACAGCCCCAACAGTCGTATGAGTACAAGTAAAAATACACAAAAATACACAAGAAAAAGACAAAGCATTCAACTTTGTTCTTCAGATTTTTCCAGTCGCTGTTTTTCCAAACGGCTGCATCTGTCCATCTCATTATTTCATGGGATGCCAGCTCCTAAAACATGAACAGCATTAACATCATCATCATCTGTTCATCTTGTTCATATGGTCCTTCATGAGCAGCGTCATTTGAACTTTAACTTCCTGTGGTGACACTGATAACTCTATCTATCTATCTGTCTGTCTGTCTGTCTGTCTGTCTGTCTGTCTTTCTACCTATCTAGACAGAATATGTTCAAAATGACATAAGACGAACCAGACGGCCCTGGTTTAACACAAAAACAACAACAGTAACATCTTGTTCTGGGTTTAAATGGAAATTTTCACTCAGAACTGTTTTGATGATACTTTTATGTTTGCTTTGTCTACATTTTTCTTACATATGACAAAGTCTGTCCCATTTCTTCCACAGACTCTCAATAGTTGCGTCCCTCTTCTTAACAGTGATGTTGAGTTGATTATTCTTCATTTTTAGCTCAATAACGGTGGTGTTCAGGTCATTTATGGTGTTGCTCAGTTCATTTCTGGTGATCTGGAGCTGCTGTTTTTCCAGCAGCAGGTTTTGTCTTTCCACAGTGACAAAAATGTCTGGAAACCAAAGAAAAACAGAAAGAAATCAACGTATATGGAAAATATCATCAAACCTCAGCAATCTCAATTTTGTTTAGTTAATTTTCTGTGGTGTTTAGTTCATTTATGGTGGTGTTTAGTTTATTTATGGTGGTGTTTAGTTTATTTACGGTGGTGTTTAGTTTATTTACGGTGGTGTTTAGGTCATTTACGGTGGTGTTTAGTTCATTTACGGTGGTGTTTAGTTCATTTACGGTGGTGTTTAGTTCATTTACGGTGGTGTTTAGTTCATTTTCGGTGGTGTTTAGGTCATTTTCTGCTGTTTTCTCTTTTATGATTCTCCTCATTTGTTAATTCTTCACATAATCTTTGTTATTTTTCTAAACCTCCTACTGCTCTACAATGACTGAGGACAAAGACCAAAAAAGAACGTTCTGTTGAAGAAGGAGAACTGTAATTAAGTTGAATTGTTTTATTTACGGGGATGGACATGTATCAGGCCAAAAACAAAACAAAACAGAATCTCACAAAGAAATCATGAACACAGACAAATCAGAAAAAAAAGCACTGTTAAAAACAAAAATACAGAGAAAATGTTAAACAGCCCCAACAGTTGTATGAGTACAAGTAAAAATACACAAAAATACACAAGAAAAAGACAAAGTATTGAACTTTTTTCTTCAAATTCTTCCGGTCGCTGTTTTTCCAAATGGCTGCATCTGTCCATCTCATTATCCCATGGGACATAGTCTACAAAAACATGAACAGCATCATCGTCATCATCATCATCTGTTCATCTTGTTCATATGGTCCTTCATGAGCAGCATCATTTGAACTTTAACTTCCTGTGGTGACACTGATAACTCTATCTATCTATCTATCTATCTATCTATCTATCTATCTATCTATCTATCTATCTACTAGGCCTGTAATGGTACACAAAATTTTCAGTTCAGTACGTTTTCTGTTTTGAAAGCCACGGTTCGGTTGTTGTCGGTTCACTATGGAAAGGAAGAAAACCCCTCAAAATGTCTTTAATACATTTATGAAGTTTTGAAAAATTTTCCCCCAATTTTTGGACACAATAGAATATAGAAAAACAGGAATATAATTCTGCTGCTATAAATCAAATAGAAAGTAAAATAAATTATTAATATTACTAAATGTATTTGAAACATTAGTATTGCACTTTTCCCTGACAGGTAGTTTTGAACAAACAACAAAAATCTAATCACAGTTCTATCAGTTCACATTCTGCAGAAAAATAACAAAAAAAGTTCCACATGAAGTGAAACATTAACAAGAGGACAAACTGGTATTCTGTTTAAACAAACTGAAGAGCAACTTTGACAACAAAAAATTAACCAAATTATTTATTTTAGGACAGAGAACAAACTGTTTAGGACACTTTGTGTACATGCGCGTGCAGGGTGCAATTTGTCGGAGGGATTTTTTTGTTTTGTTTTGTTTGGTTTGGTTTTTTTGGTCGGAGCCAGGGGGGTGGGTGGGTCCATAACTAGTGTAACTAACGCTGGCGTGAAACGAAAGTGAAACGTTGTATACTTTCAACATCCAACTCCAGGATCTATTCCTTTGTTATACAGCGTGTGTGTGAGAGAGAGAGAGAGAGACAGACAGACGGACAGACAGACAGAGCTGGTGTAAGTGTGTTAGAACTACCGTAGTTCATAGGAGGCAAACAACGTCTGTCTTATTAACGTCTCTTTCCTCGTTGTTGTCTTTCACCTGAACCTGAACTGATCCAAACTGGACTGGACTGATGGTGGAGGGTCTGCAGTCTCTTCCTTCCTGGTTCACATCATATTTGTTGTTTTTTTTTTTGTTTTTTTTTTACCTTATATCAGCTGTTATTTCGTATTTTGGGTCAGTGTGTGCATCCTTCAATATGTTCGTGTGGAACTTGCGCGGATTTAAAGTTCCACATCAAACAGTGTCTTTTGATCCTTTTTCTTTATCTCATCATACTGTACCGTTTGGGTTCAGCTGTGTACCGAACCGCACAGGTGTGTACCCAAACGGTTCGGTTCAGTACGTGTACCGTTACAGGCCTAATATATACAGAATATGTTCAAAATGACATAAGATGAACCAGACGACCCTGATTTAACACAAAAACAACAGTAACATCTTCTCAGCTGAATTCGATAGTTTCACTGAAAACCGTTGTGATGATACTTTCAGGTTCAGTTTGTCTACGTTTTTCTTACCCCGTGCCCCATTTATCTCCTCTTTCCAGTGTCCTGAACAGACTGTTAATAGTTGCGTCCCTCTCCTTAACAGTGATGTTGAGTTGATTATTCTTCATATTTAGCTCAATAACGGTGTTGTTCAGGTCATTTACGGTGTTTTTCAGGTCATTTACAGTGTTGTTAAGGTCATTTATGGTGTTCTGGAGCTGCTGTGTTTCTAACAGCAGGTTTTGTCTTTCCACAGTGGCAAAAATATCTGGAAACCATAGAAAAACGGAGAGAAGTCAACATGTATAGAAAATATCATCAAACCTCAGCAATCTCAGTTTTGTTTAGTTCATTTACGGTGGTGTTCAGTTAATTTAGGGTGGTGTTTAGGTCATTTACAGTGGTGTTCAGTTCATTTAAGGTAGTGTTTAGTTCATTTACGGTGGTGTTCAGTTCATTTAAGGTGGTGTTTAGTTCATTTACAGTGGTGTTCAGTTCATTTAAGGTAGTGTTTAGTTCATTTACGGTGGTGTTCAGTTCATTTAAGGTGGTGTTTAGTTCATTTACAGTGGTGTTCAGTTCATTTAAGGTGGTGTTTAGTTCATTTACAGTGGTGTTCAGTTCATTTAAGGTGGTGTTTAGGTCATTTATGGTGGTGTTTAGATCATTTAGGGTGGTGTTTAGGTCATTTACGGTGGTGTTTAGGTCATTTAAGTTGGTGTTTAGATCATTTAAGGTGGTGTTTAGATCATTTAGGGTGGTGTTTAGGTCATTTATGGTGGTGTTTAGATCATTTAGGGTGGTGTTTAGGTCATTTAAGGTGGTGTTTAGATCATTTAAGGTGGTGTTTAGGTCATTTATGGTGGTGTTTAGGTCATTTACGGTGGTGTTTAGGTCATTTACGGTGGTGTTTAGATCATTTAAGGTGGTGTTTAGGTCATTTATGGTGGTGTTTAGGTCATTTACGGTGGTGTTTAGGTCATTTAAGGTGGTGTTTAGATCATTTAAGGTGGTGTTTAGATCATTTACGGTGGTGTTTAGGTCATTTACGGTGGTGTTTAGGTCATTTACGGTGGTGTTTAGATCATTTAAGGTGGTGTTTAGGTCATTTATGGTGGTGTTTAGATCATTTAAGGTGGTGTTTAGGTCATTTATGGTGGTGTTTAGATCATTTAGGGTGGTGTTTAGGTCATTTACGGTGGTGTTTAGGTCATTTAAGGTGGTGTTTAGATCATTTAGGGTGGCGTTTCGATAATTTACGTTGGTGTTTAGTTCATTTACGGTGGTATTTCTGTCATTTACAGTGGTGTTTAATATGTGCCATGTTGCGTTTGTGAGTCAGAGCAGAGGTTTACATCGTGCGTAGAGTCCACCCAGAATCAGAACCAACAGAACAATCAGCAGATGTTGAATCAGTGCAGGAACGCTGCAGCACCGGCTTCTCCTGACGACTGGACGACCAATCACAACACGCCCTCCTTCACATGGAAACAGACTGATTTAAACCAAGCCTTTCAGTCTTTGTATGTGTCTGTATATTGGGGCTCCTCCAGCCTCTTCAGAATATGACAGCGTTCAGTGACTGTGCAGTTTGTTGTGCAGCTGACGGGTACGTACCCTTCAGTTGTGCTCTCTCACACACTTCACCTGGATCTTCACTTTCCTCTTGGATTTCTGGGCTCCGTCTCACATCTGGATGGGGTTGTGGTCCGGCCTCAGGATCAGTGGACATGTTGAGGCGTACCAACACAAACCTGAGCACTTTTCTACTAGTGTTCAGTCAAACAGCGAAGCTCCTCCCTCTGACGCTGAAGTACGAAGCAGAAATGACTTTGGAAATGAGACCCAAACATGTTATTATAGAAATGTGCCTGAGCCTGGTTCAGACAGATGGGCTTTGACTTCTGTGAACAGTCAGGTGTGCAGATTTCCTTAAAATTGTGAAAAAGTGGCTGAATTTGTGCTTCTGAAATGAACAGGACCGTTTTTGAATTTCTACCAATCCCACACCGTTGAACCTACAATTATGACGCTTCTACGAAAAATGTGCGACTCGGCACAAAGAATGTGTGTGTGAAGTTTGGTACCGATGTCACGTACGATTTTCACACACACACCGCCATCGACCAAACCACATACACACACAGGAACAGAACAGAATGCTGACAGCTGATTGGCTGAAACCCTCTACACCAGGGTCCTCAAACTCCTGTTCTTTCAGGTTCCACATTCAGCCTGATTTGATCTGCAGTGGGTCGGACCAGTCAAATAAGAACAGAATAACCGATAAATAATGACAACTGACAATTTTTGTCTTTGTTTTAGTGCAAAAACCCCATTAAATTATGAAAATACTCATTTTTATAAACTATCCAAATTAAAACAATGTGAATAACCTGAAAAAACTGAAATTTCTTCATAAAAATCAGTGTAATTTTGACAATCTTCTTCCTCCACTTCTCATTAGTCCATGTGCATTCTGGATCAGATCTCCAAAGACACTAAACACTGAGGAACAGGAAGAAAAGAGTTCAAACTGGACTGAATTTAATACAGACATTTCAGGTTCATATTTGTTCAGGTTAGTCACATTTTATAGTTACAGGAGAGTTTGGAAATGGAAATATTTTCAGAATTTAATGTTATTTTTTTCACTAAAACAAAGAAAAAAATTGAAGTTGTCATTATTTACAGGCGTAATATTTTTTTTTTTTCACATCAAAAAAAAAAAAAAAAAAATGGAGTCATTACATTTTTGGTATTTTTTTTGCTATTATTTGACTGTAGGTCAGATTGGTCTGTATGTGGAACCTGAACTAAAATGAGTTCCACAGCTTAGACTGTGGAATTTTTACACTTTGTAAATTCATCCCAGGGGTCGGATTGGAACCTTTGGGGGGACACATTGGGCCCTGGGACTCATGTTTGACAGCCCTGCTCTACGCACTAGCTCTCAGAG
The DNA here is from genome assembly GCF_902148855.1 of Sphaeramia orbicularis. Classification (NCBI taxonomy): domain Eukaryota; kingdom Metazoa; phylum Chordata; class Actinopteri; order Kurtiformes; family Apogonidae; genus Sphaeramia; species Sphaeramia orbicularis. The sequence goes on along the minus strand of NC_043967.1, from coordinate 55,847,715 downwards.
TGGGGAGACTGATTGGAGTTTTTTGGAAAGTCTACAAACAACTCTTTATAACTCTCACATTTCTTGGAGTTCAGCAATAATTGAAACATCAAATAGTTGGAAAAACTCTTTTCTTTCAAAGACGAATTCACATGTAAATTGTAAAACTTTTGGTTTTCGATCTGCAGACCTGTAAGTGCACAAAGTCCTGATTCGGGTTCAGACAGAAATATGGGCTCCAGCGTACAGCCCCCCCCCCCCCCCCCCCCCCCCCCGTTTACCCTGTTTAAACTAAAATGGGTTTAAGTCTAAGAAAATGTTGGTTTAGTCCAGACTATACTGACCAGATTACATAGAACTGCACGACTAAAAAGACTAAAATACTGTTTTCATCGACTAAAACAAAACTAAAAAGTCATCAGTTTTCATCGACTGAAACTAGACAAAAATAGTCCTGTATTATTTGGCCTAAAAAAAGAGTAAAAAGCCCAGAGTTTGTATTTATTTGTATTTAGTGGTTTATTTAATAGGGACCATGCATATTTATGAACACTACACCCATGTAAATGTGCCCGAATTAGTAAAAATAATTCATTTTCTTCTGCGGTCAGAGGCAGGTGACAGAAACGAGACATAAAACACACATTAATACAGCACTCGTTTGCTCTAAATTAAAAATTTCAGAATACACATAATGATGACATAGGCATCATCAAACCAAACAGACAAGCAAACAAATAAAAACTAAAAAAAAAGAAAATGAAAGAGCTGTGAAGGTGACTCAAACTAATATAAAGTGCAGTGAGAGTTTGACCCGCAGACGTACTTTAAACTGACAAAAACAACAGTAAAAGTATCTTTATTAGCTCGTCTGCGTCGGTAAAACCCACGGTCACATCGATTATTACACAGTCGATCTCCTCTGCGCCCGTGTTTCCCAGGTGCCTTGAACGCACCATCAGTATCTGAAGTCAGTTTGTTAATAAACAGTGAAGGGAAGGAGACGACGACTGAAGAGGAGACGCACGAGATACTTCGCATTTTTTAAGAAGGACGATGGAAAATTTGACGACACATTCACCATTTTCAAACAGTGTCGTGCTGCTATAAAATACGTTCAGTTTTAGTGTTTGGTAAAACATCATAAGTTCTGGTAAAACAGTTTCTGAAACGTTACAGGAACATGAAAACAGCATCAGTGAGTCGACATACTGTGTTTGACTGATAATAGAATGATGATGTGGAGTTGAATACTCACCGTCGGTCCGGTATCTGTGGACGTCTGCAGCGTTAAACCAGCCTCACCCTCTTTTTACTTCAGACTTTTATCAGAACATTGAAGACGTGGCAGAAGAAACCAGATCACATGGTGTTTGTGTGACATGTGATGTGGAGGTGGCAGAACTCTGATAGGATCTGTGGTTTTAGATTTAGTCAGACTTACCTAACATACCTTAACTGTTTTTTCCAAACGGTGCCTGTAAAACGGCAGTAAGACGGCCGGTTCAAAAACTCAGAAAAGTCATTGATCTGTATCTTCATCTTCCTCCTGCTCATTGAACCCACTGCTGTTACGTCCCAGTCTAGGGGTTTACCAGGACGTACATAATACGCTCACTTTTGTCCCCTCCCAGCTCCCAAACACACAAAAACTACAGTTCACAAGATTTATTTTTAAACAACTAAAGGAGGGTTAGGGGAGGGCACGGCTACAGCAACGAACAAAAAGTCTTCTTCAATGTTCAAACTAAATATCCTAACCAAAAATAAATGCAAGAAATAAAATACATGAAACTAACCTAAACTCCCTGTGGAAAAGCAGAAGAGTCGACCTCCCCTACCAGAAAAAAGGATCAAATTTACAAAAAGATTCTATTCACAACTAGGGATGGAACCATATGAAAATTTCATATCACCGTTATTGTGACCGAGATTATCACAGTTATCATTATTATCACAGTATTGTTGAAATTGTGCTCAAAATGTTCAAAAAGTACTAATGCACACACTGAAATAATTTAACCAAGTTGTATTAAAATAAATAAATAAAATAATAGTCCCAATGTCCGTTCTGTGTCAGAAACATTCCAATATTAACCCTTAGTGGTCTGAGCCTATTTTGTCTGTTTTTCAGTCCTTTTGATTTGGCCTTTATATACTATAGAAACAAATGTTTACTATCCCCATGTTTGGATCTGTTTTTTCAGCACAACTTCATCTAGATCATCTGTCTATTATTTTTTCACTTCCTATATCAACACAAAAGGACAAAAAACACAAAAAATATCAAATCCGATTTAAAAAATGTATATAATTTATTGCATAAATAACACACAGATGCTTAACGAACCTTTTCAAAGACTTTAAAAGTGAATATTGGTTCCAAATATTAGGTATAGACAATTAAAATTGTAATAAATTATAACTCTACTCAAATATTTGACATTAAAGCAGATCTTTACATAGGCGTTTTCTCTGGAAAAGTGTGGTAATTAAACACAGTTATCATGGTAATTAGAATTTAAATGGTAAAACTAACCGTCAGCAGTTTTACCGTGGTTTATCGTTATACCGGTAATTGTTACATCTCTATTTACAACTGTGTACAAAGTTTGTCAGAAACACTCGAACACACGACGACTGACGATCACACCGACAGGAAACTCGGTTTGGAGCTGGCAGCAGACGAGGAGAGACAGAAGGGCTGGATCCAGGGCCATTTTTAAAGGGGCCGGCTCATCTGGCTCCACCAGTCCACAGCTTCACCTACATAAAACAGAACAGACACAGAAAGGGCACAGCGCCCCTACAGGGCTGGGGCAGAACATCACAGAAGACAGACACATGTACAAGCACAAATTATGACCTAGGGCACAGGTGTCAAACATGCGTACCAGGGCCCAAAACCGGCCCGCCAACGGGTCCAATCTGCCCCCAGGATGAATTTACAAAGTGCAAAAATTACCCTGAAAATATGAACAGTCAAGGGTATCAAACTCAACAATAATAGCATAATAACCTCTAAATAATTAATCCAAATTTTCTTCTTTAATGTGAAAAAAAAAAGACTTTATTCCTATAAATAATGGCAACACCAATTTTTTCTCTTTGATTTATTGCAAAGAACATTAAATTCTGATATCCTCTAAGAATAAAATGTCAATAAACAGAACAAATATGAACAACCTGAAATATCTAAAGAAAAATAAGTGCAATTTTAACAAATGTTCCGTGCTTTGGTAGATCTGATCTGTAATGCACATGTAGAAATCAAAAGTTGAGGCATGTTGATAAAATTGTGTTTATTTTTCTTCAGAGATTTCAGTTTTTTTTTTTTTAGATTATTCACATCTTTTTTGTTTTGGATAGTTTGTAAAATGTCAAAATTCTCAGTATTTAAGTTATTTAAGTTATTTTTTGCACTGAAAAATTTGGAGTTGTCATTATTTATAGGTTTTTATCCTATTATTTTAATGGTTTGGCCCACTTGAGATTGAACTGGGCAGAATGTGGCCCCTGAACTGAAATGAGTTTGACAGCCCTGACCACGGGTCATAACACTGCAGTCGTCTTCTTCAGTGTTCTTCAGCTGAACATCCTCAAAGGCTCCGTCACACTCCTTCTACGCCTCTCTTCGTTGTCTGTCATCGTCTCTTCCGTGCTGCAGCTGTTTCCTTCTTTACAGACACATTTATTGGTCAAAGCTCCATCATATGCATTTCTTTGTGTGTTTTCCATGATGAAGGTTTGTATAAAATGATTGTTCAGAGTTCAGCTTCAAACTCCTCCTCTTCATCACCTCTTCCACCTGTCTGTCTGGCTTTTGCACTTCCTGTTAGAGCGCCCCCTGGAGGACGTTAGCCTGGAAAAATCTGTACTGGAGCCGCATCGTTGGATAAGCCGCAGGGTTCAAAGAGTGAGAAAAAAGTAGCGGCTTATAGTCTGAAAAGTACGGTACTAGAAGTGGTGAACAGCAGGGATGCAGCGGTACAGGTTATCCACGGTTTGGTGCATATTGTGGTTGTGGGGTCGCGGTTTGGGCTGGAGGGCCGTCTGGGGCCGAACACAGAGCCTGAAGTGTGTGTCTAGCCTCGAGCCTCAAACAGGGCTGGGTTTGTGGCAAGGTTCTAATAGTTTTGGATTTTTTTTTCTCCAATTCAGTTCATTTTAGTTCGTTTTTAGAGCAGGTTTGCTAGTTTTTATTAGTTTTCAATTTTTTTAATAAATGCTTCATTTTAGTTTAGTTTTTGTATTAATTTTAGTTTGGTCGTCTCTTTTCTCTTCTCCGTTGTATTCAAATAAATCCCAGACAGGACTTTCAGCCATAATTTTTATACGTTTTAGTTAGTTTTCCAAAGACACAATACAGTTTCAGTCAGTTATGTTTTTTTCTTTTAATTATAGTTTTTATGTATTTCAGTTAACGAAAGTGTTTTTTCAAGTTTAGTTTTCTTCATTTCGTTAGTTTTCGTTAATGATAATAGTCTTGGTATGGGGCGTGGCTCCGGCATCAGCGTAACAGGTCTAGTACAGAGGCTGAACCCAAATGCAAGACCAGAAGACTGACGTTAAGTCGAGTGTGTTTTTTGAACACAGTCCAAGGTTAAAGCACTACACACAATAATTCATAAATCTGTGAAGACGCTGAGTTCGGGACTAGACGTCTGGGCCGTGAGCGGGGTCAGCGGGCGGCCAGCGTGGCCGAGCCGGAAAAATCCCAACGGCAACCCGACTAGGAGAAAACAGAGGGATGTTAAAAAACAGACCAGGTCATTCATGGGAAGGCAATACAGTAGGCAACGGGACATGAGGAGCAGGCTAAACTCACGGTCAGTAATCCAGGCGAAGGGTCGAACACACAGGTAAACGTTGGAGGCTGAGGTACACAGGGGTTAGGCAGAATCAGAGCCGGATAAACGAACCAGGTCACAACAGACGAGCAGGCAGAACAGGAACAGGCAGAGTCAGTGGTCAGGAGACAAAACGGGTCACAACGGGCAGACAGACCGACAGGATCCAAGAAACACTGGTGAGTAAGTACACGAGGAGCAAACAAACTGGCAAAGACAGAGGGGAAGACACAGGGTTTAAATACACAAGAGGGAGGGAAGACAATCAGACACAGGTGGAACAATCATGGAGGGGAAGAAAAGACAGCAGACATGACACATGAGGGAAACTGAACAAAATAAAACAGGAAATGACAGACAAAAGAGAAAAGACAAAATCCAGCCACCGTGTGGGAGCAGACATGACAGGCAGGTGTTGTGTCTCGACAGGACAGCTGGCCTCTGCGTCCAGGCCCTGAACTGTGAACCACAGCCCGTTCCTCAGCGTAGTGTCGCCTTTACCAGGGTTCAGAGTTTGAAAATAGTCGACCATGTATGAACGATCACCTCGTCCATTTAGAACCAGCTGCTTCTACGTCCACTTTTTGCAGAAATGGAGTTCAGCATATCAGGACATTCTAAAACCATTTAAGTTTGTGTCCCACAGTTCTTAGCTCCAAGCTAAACATCTACACACATTTACACCTACAAACATTTAGCTCAGTCTTAAAGGTGGTTCATGGTGTTCCACATCATCTGCCTCCATTCCACAACTCATTCTCCTCCTTTGAGGACTGAAGTATGGATGAAAATGGTTGTCTGCCATGAAAACTGAGTGAACACAGTTTCCTCAGGTCCTCCAGGTGTCCCAACACCTTTATTCACCATTCCACCTTTAATGAAAAAGGACAGATGTGCTCATTTGAGTTGTCCACCTTAAATACATGTGGATTGGAAACACTAGCAGAGGATGGTTTTGACTGTGTCATTTGTGACCTCAGTCTAAAATCCGTGTAATCAGTGACTAAAACGTTCTTAGTTTGTTCAGAACTTTTTTCAGTCCAGCTGTGGTGGACATAGAACTTCCTGATGTGGATCATCAGTGACACCTGTAAAGGCACCAGCTCCTCTGGTGGACATAGAACATGTGGACCAGGAAACACTTCCACACCTTGGAATCACAAAGTTCTATGTTCATTTTTGACTTCTTCTATCTGTAAGCCTGTGGAGATTTAGAATATGAGAACAATCTGTTTAGGGTTCCTTCCACAGTCACCACTGTTCCACACAAAAGAGGAGTGAGAACTCTGCAGATATCCCAGATCAGACAGGTGACATTTACAAACTCTGTTTTCTGGACATAGAAGCAGCTGATTCTAGAGGACGAACTGTCACTAATAACCTGTTTAAAGTATCTGATCAGCTGCTGAACACACAGTCTGTTGCTCTGCTGCCTCCACTCTTGCCTTCCAACATGGCGGCGTGTCCGTTTACTTCTGGTGTTGATGACGTAGGTGGCGTCGGTCTGTAGTCAGATCTGTCCAGTTCATAGACAGATCCAGTGTGTGTATTTGAATCAGCTGATGGATGTTTTTGTCAGTGAAATGAGCGGCTCTGTCTATAGACCCAAAGTGAACACAGACTATCAACTGGATCCAAATGAGTAAAAAGAACCAAACAGAACCAGAAGAACATGGACACACACTGATCTAGACCAGGGCTGTCAAACGTATTTCTTCCTGGAGCCACATTCAGCTAAACTGGATCTCCAGTGGGCCGGACCAGTAAAGTAATAGCATCATAAACTATAATTACTTTTTGTCTTTGTTTTAGTGAAATAAAAACATTAAATTATGAAAATACTTACATTTACAAAGTATCCTTTCACAAAACCATGTGAATAACCTGAAAAACTGAAATTTGTAAGAAAAATAAGTGCGGTTTTAACAATTTTCTGCCTCGACTTATTATTTATACATGCTGTTACACAAACATTTGGTAACAGGTATAATATTGCAAAAAATTTGGAGTTTGGAACTAAAATAACAACAATTCCTCATTCAATTTCTCATTTGTCAAGGTCGTTGTTCTTCTTGGTAGTTCTTCGAGGTTAAACTGGACTAGTTTTACTTCAGTTGAACCTCGAACCTTGAAAAATGGAGTTGTCACTATTTATAGGTTATGCTTTATTTTACTTTCGCTCATATTGGTCTGTATGTGGAACCTGAACTAAAACGAGTTCCACAGCCTTGATTCTTAATATGTTCCGTGTAATTTTTGCACTTCACAAATTCATCCCACAGACCATATTGGACCTTTTGGTGGACTGATTTTGGCCCACGGGTCGCATGTTTGACACCCTGATCTAGACCAACTGCAATGGATCAACACATGGAAAAGAGAAGAATGAATATTTAAATCAACCCAGAAAGTTTCATTATCAACATTTACAGTTGTTTTTCATAATCAATATGATAAAAATTCAAATCACTTTTGTTCTATTTTTTACTATAACACACTGTTTTAAGCAATTATTACATTTAATAATGATAATTAATTCACAGATACTTAAAGTTAAGTTCAGAGCAAAAGAATTGGAAAAAAATACATTTTCTGACACTTTTATTGCAAAAACAACAAAAGAAATTTAAACCTGTTCTAATGGGAGTCCTTGGGAGCAAAATATAATGAAAGAAATGAACAAAATCAAGCAAAATATTGACAAAAAGGCACAAAACCAAATGAAAATCAAGCAAAATAATGAAAAAAATTAACAAAACCAAACAAAGATTGAGCAAAACATTGAAAAAAAAAGTTTTAGCAAAATAATAAAAAAAGAACAAAACCAACCTAATACTGAGAATACTAATATTGATTAAAAAAAGAATAAAACCGAACAAAAATTTAGCAAAGTAATGAAAAAAATGAACAAAATCAAACAAAGATTTAGCAAAATAATGAAAAAAACTGAGAAAATGAAAAAAAATTAAGCAAAATAATGAAAGAAATTCACAAAACTGAATGAAAATTGAGCAAAATAATGACAAAAATGAACAAAACCGGAAAAGAATTGAGCAAAATAATGACAAAAATTGAGAAAACCAAAAAAAATTAAGCAAAATAATGAAAGAAATTAACAAAACAGAATGAAAATCGAGCAAAACAATGAACAAAACCAAACAAAAATAAAGGAAAATAATGAAAAAAATGAACGAAACCAAATGAAAATCAAGCTAAATAATGACAAAAATGAACAAGACTGAACAAAGATTGAGCAAAATAATTAAGTCAAAATAAAATATTTGTGCCTCTTCTTATAAAATGATTGCGATGTGATTTATTCTTGATTAAGTGTATCTGAATTATATGTAGTATACTTTTTAGGAAAAAACAACTAAACTTTTTTTTGTATATTTTTTAAATGAAAATATGGTTTGCTTACATTACACACATGACATTTAAAGGGTTAAAAAGTATGACAGCTGTTGAGTATTTGATGAAATAAAATTTAAAAAAAAAAAAGCAGTATGAAAAACATTGTCCAGGTGAACGTATTAAACACACTTTCCACTTCCTGTTATTATTAAAGCTCAGATCATTTTACTGTTTGTTTTTGGTCTGAATTCAGCAGTTGTTCATTTGTGTCTGATTGTTTAAATTGTGATCCATCCACTAAAACCATCCCATAATAAACAGTGTTAAGTTCCCACACACTGAACTACACACAAACGACACACCGACTCATTTAACATTTAACATTTGAACCAAAAATAATAATAATAATAATAATATGAACCAGTGTTGGTGTTAATCACTGACAGATGACAGGAGGAACAAATAAAAACATAAATAATACAATTTATATGGAGAATATTGGGAAAAAAAAAAAAAAAAAAAAAGTTGTATTTTTTGCATCAAAAATATGGTTTGTTTACATCATTAAAAAAGTATATAAAAATTAAGCAAAATAATGACAAATAACAAAACTGATATGTGCAAATAAATGATATAATTTATATGTAGAATATTGGAAAAAACATTTTTTTTGTATTTTTTGCATCAAAAATATGGTTTTGTTTCCATTCTAAACATGGCATTTAAAGGGTTCAGATATAACAGATATTGAGTATTTGATGAATTAAAGTTGATGAAATACACACACACAAAAAAAAAAAAAAAAAAGACATTAACGACCCCACTGTGATCATTATTGATGATTGGTGTTTGGGGCGTCTGTGGGCGGGACACCAGAGGGGTCATGTGACAAAGACATGACTAACACACATATGGGTTCATTCTTTACATAAACGACCAGAGTTGACGTCACATTTATCATCTATTGAAGCTTTCTGAACTGATTTATCTGCATTTATTCTAATATTATCGTCTGTGTTTGGTGTTTTTTCAGTGTAAATCTGGTATTTTCTTAGATTTAATTCACTGATCATGCAGATGTTCATTAAAGCTCAGATTAAATTTAGGGTTATTTTATCAGAAACAGACAAAAATGAAGAAAAAGTGAATATTTTTGTAAAATCTCTCATTAACTGAACATAAACCCAGTGTGTCCATCCACTGTCATTGATCCAACTCCATGGGTTTGACTGGTGAACCAATGTTGTAGAAGATGACGGTGTTTCCACGGTAACTACAGAGCCTCTGAATGTTCAAATATGGTCATATCTGATGACGATGAAAAGATGAAGAACTATATTTAACATATGTATTGATGGTATTAGTGGATCAGCAGGTATTCAACAGTTCAGATCAGTAGGTGTTTGGGTTGTTATGGGTTCATGAGTATTCCGTCACAGTTTGTCTCCAAACTCAGACAGTAAACCAACATCTAAACCTCATCGTCCTCGTTGGGTTCAGGCACCGGCTTCTCACAGATCCACCATTTAGTTCCATCTGTGACGGACTTCCAGTGTCCGTTTTTTTCTTTGTAAAAGTAATTTTTACTTCCAGGAATTACTTTTGGGCTTTGTGGAAAGTTCCTGTAGAAGAAAGTTAAATACAAACAGAACAAACGATTATGGATTTTTAAAAAATAATCAATTCATAAGTCCAGATGTTCTTCAAACCTGAACATTCTCACAATAAACCTACAGTATACAGTAGGGCTGCACCATTTGGACCAAAAATAAAATCCAGATTTTTTCGTTGTAAAAACTTGATTTTTGATTTTGACTGGGGCGGAGCCTACGGTAGCCTGGAGGAGGAGCCTAAGGTAGAATAGAGGAGGAGCCTACAGTAGTCTAGAGGAGGAACCTATGGCAGCCTGGAGGAGGAGCCTACAGTAGCTTGGAGGAAGATCCTACGGTAGAATAGAGGAGGAGCCTACGGTAGAATAGAGGAGGAGCCTATGGTACCCTGGAGCAGGAGTCTATGTAGCCCGGAGGAGGAGCCTATGGCAACCTGGAGGAGGAGCCTATGTAGCCCGAAGGAAGAGTCTATGCAGCCTGTAGGAGGAGCCTATGGTAGTCTGAAGGAGGAGCCTACGGTTGCATAGACGAGGAGCCTACAGTAGCCTAGAGGAGGAGCCTATGTAGCGCGGAGGAGGAGGCTATGTAGCCCGGAGGAGGAGCCTATCGCAGCCCGGAGGAGGAGCCCATGGCAGCCTGGAGGAGGACCCTATGTAGCCTGGAGGAGGAGCCTATGTGGAGCGGAGGAGGAGCCTATGGCAGCCTGGAGGAGGAACCTAAGGTAGCCTGGAGGAGGAGCCTACAGTAGCCTGGAGGAGGAGCCTACGGCTGCCTGGAGGAGGAGCCTACGGTAGCCTGGAGGAGGAGCCTATGGCAGCCTGGAGGAGGGGCCTATCGCAGCCCGGAGGAGGAGCCCATGGCAGCCTGGAGGAGGACCCTATGTAGCCTGGAGGAGGAGCCTATGTGGAGCGGAGGAGGAGCCTATGGCAGCCTGGAGGAGGAACCTAAGGTAGCCTGGAGGAGGAGCCTACAGTAGCCTGGAGGAGGAGCCTACAGCTGCCTGGAGGAGGAGCCTACGGTAGCCTGGAGGAGGAGCCTATGGCAGCCTGGAGGAGGGGCCTACGGTAGCCTGGAGGAGGAGCCTATGGTAGCCTGGAGGAGGAGCCTACTGTAGCCTGGAGGCGTGGCCCAGAGACATGAGAGAGATGAAATTTGATTTGACGATTACTCTTTTTTAAACATCGTTCTGATTAAATAACCTGATTACGATTTAAAATCAATTAATCATGCAGCCCTAATATACACATCTGATCTGTTCCAGTCTGAACAGCTTTAATCTGACCCAGACCACTGTCATATGTGGTCCTAAACCTGACCCAGACCACTGTCATGTGTGGTCCTAAACCTGACCCAGACCACTGTCATATTTGGTCCTAAACCTGACCCAGACCACTGTCATATATGGTCCTAAACCTGACCCAGACCACTGTCATATATGGTCCTAAACCTGACCCAGACCACTGTCATATGTGGTCCTAAACCTGACCCAGACCACTGTCATATGTGGTCCTAAACCTGACCCAGACCACTGTCATATATGGTCCTAAACCTGACCCAGACCACTGTCATATGTGGTCCTAAACCTGACCCAGACCACTGTCATATGTGGTCCTAAACCTGACCCAGACCACTGTCATATATGGTCCTAAACCTGACCCAGACCACTGTCATATATGGTCCTAAACCTGACCCAGACCACTGTCATATATGGTCCTAAACCTGACCCAGACCACTGTCATATGTGGTCCTAAACCTGACCCAGACCACTGTCATATGTGGTCCTAAACCTGACCCAGACCACTGTCATATATGGTCCTAAACCTGACCCAGACCACTGTCATATGTGGTCCTAAACCTGACCCAGACCACTGTCATATGTGGTCCTAAACCTGACCCAGACCACTGTCATATGTGGTCCTAAACCTGACCCAGACCACTGTCATATGTGGTCCTAAACCTGACCCAGACCACTGTCATGTGTGGTCCTAAACCTGACCCAGACCACTGTCATGTGTGGTCCTAAACCTGACCCAGACCACTGTCATATGTGGTCCTAAACCTGACCCAGACCACTGTCATGTGTGGTCCTAAACCTGACCCAGACCACTGTCATATATGGTCCTAAACCTGACCCAGACCACTGTCATATATGGTCCTAAACCTGACCCAGACCACTGTCATATATGGTCCTAAACCTGACCCAGACCACTGTCATATATGGTCCTAAACCTGACCCAGACCACACAGTGTAACACTCCTGGTTCAGTCTGAAGCCCACACACTAATCGTTCCCATTTGTGTTTAATTTCTACAGGAAAAGCCTGTGTGCTTTATACAGTAGTGATCATCATAAATAATCTCACTTGTATTCTACTGGTGTTCCGTCCACCCAAATCCATTTAGGGTCCAAGGAGGAGGGCGTGACCTCTAAACCGATCCAGACATCTTCATGTTCACTCAGCCTGCTGACAAAGTCCTGAAAATCAGAGAAACAGCAAATATTTTCTTTTGTGTCCATGTAGTAAGTGGTACTTTTAGGGTTTTCATTTGTTTCATGTTTCATTACTCATGAAAATATGAAATATGGGTGGAGGAAACTCCTCCAACATTTCCTTGCTAATGAAAAAATGAACAAAACCTTAGAAAAACTCAACAAAAAATATTGATAAAACAAGAATAAAACCAAACAAAAATTGAGCAAAATAATTTAAAAAATGAACAAAACCAAACAAAAAGTGAACAAAACAATGGAAAACAACTGAGAAAACTGAAAAAAAAAAATTAAGTAAAATAATTTAAAAAATGAACAAAACCAAACAAAAATCTAGCAAAATAATGAAATAAAATCAACAAAACTGAACAAAGATTGAGCAAAATAATGAAAAACATTGAGAAAACTGAAAAAAATTAAGCATAATAATGAAAGAAATTAACAAAACTGAATGAAAATCGAGCAAAATATTGAACAAAACCAAAGAAAAATTGAGCAAAATAATGACAAAAATTAACAAACCAAACAAAAATCGAGCAAAATAATGGAAAAAAAAAGAACAAAACCAAAAAAAGATTGAGCAAAATAATGAAAAAAATGAACAAAACTGAACAAAAATTGAGGAAACTGAAAGAAATTAAGCACAATAATGAAAGAAATTAACAAAACCGAATGAAAATCGAGCAAAATAATGAAAAAAAAGAACAAAACCAAAGATTAAGATGAGAAAACCGAAAAAAAATTAAGCAAAAGAATGAAAAAAATTAACAAAATCAATATGTGCAAATGTCATAAGTAGTTATAAAATGTAACAAATTAAGAAAGAATTCAAACAGGTTGTAGAAATCCACTGGACAGCAAACATATACTTTAGTTTCCATATAGTCAGTGGTAGTTTTTTTTGGTATTTATTGTTTCATGTTTCATTACTGGTTGAACAGATGGTTAATAATAAGCAGATCCTGGTGTTTTCAGCTCTAGGGCTTCAACTGGTGGAAGAAGAAAGATGTCACAAGCGAAAACTGAGGAGAAATCGCACTATGCTAACAATGCTAACAGTGGTTTTGTTTTGTTTTTTTAGCTCTTTTTTCTCTTTTGTTTTTATTATTGAAGAACGAACAATTGAACAGTATATATACATAATAATATTACATCAAAGTAGGATAAGAAAAATAGTCACAGCAAAATACTTTGTAATATCTAAAATAAAGATACAAAAATAAGTCCAAAAATATAATAATAATAAAAAATCAAAATAAAATAAAAAAGCCCGAGGTTTAAAATTAGAAATTAAATAAGGTTATATACTGTTCTTGACAGTCATTTTATTTTACTCGCTTTAGCGTTTGTAATGTTCTTCACATTATCTAAATAATTGGAAAAAAAGTGCTTTTAAAACTATAATATTAGAACGCTGGTGTGCAAATTTAGTGCAGTGACTGAGAAAGTTGGCAAAACTTTCTAAAAGGTTGATGATACTGTACACCACTGTGTACGTGAGTGTTGAGTCAGAGCGGCAGATCCACACGAATGTCACATCGTGTCATTAAAGACGACGCGTTAGCCTACAAGCGTCAATGCTAACGGCCCATAATGCAACGCTGCGATGAAGCCGAACCCACCTCTTCCTTTCTGCTCTTGATGGCGACCAGATCGGCTCCTGTGCGTTGACAGTCCGCTCTGCTGTCGTCCCAGGTTTTATTCTCAGTTGAAAGTTTATAACACTTACACTGATACCTCTTCCATCCATTAGGACACAACTCTGAAATGAAAGTAAATTAATTTTAAAAAATCCACTGATGATAAATAATGTGGAAAAAGAAGCAAAAAATAGACTAAAATTAAGTTAGAAAGAATAAATTAAGCTACAAAATGAACAAAAAATACATCAGCAAAATAATGGGTGGCGTGAGCAGAAGAAGCCAAAAACAGAATAAAATTGAAGCAAAAAAACTGAAAAAAAACAAAAACAAAAAACCCAAAACATAAATAGATAAATAGTATAATAGTTCAGTTTGATGTAACTGAGTTTTAATAATCACATCCCACCTTTGCTCGTCTTTTGTTGATCCTCTAACGAGTTTTCTTTGGCCTGGACCTCGGATTTCTGCACGACTGAAAAATACGGCAGAAAAAATGTACATCTGAACACGACGTTGCAGCATTTTGGACAATTTGTATGTTTTCTGCTGAGAACTTCCTGTAAGACAAAGTTACACTTGTTTTAACCTCGTTCCAAAAGGGTTAACCTGTTCATTCCAACGAAATTTTTTTTTTTTTTTGCTGTTGTCGTTTTTTTTTTGTTTTTTTGGTTTTTTTTTTTACCAAATTCCGAAGCTTAGACCTGAAGAACCACAAGGACAGTGGCACCTCATATAACGGTAATAACCGCTAGTTTAGAACATTTACTTTTTTAGAATAAATACAATAGAATAAATGAAGCCACAGTATAATATTTACAAAAATTTGGTCATAGAATAGTATGTGTTGACAAAATGCGTCATACTATATTATGTCGAAAAATTTCATCATAATATGTCAAAATTTGGTCGTTGTGTAACATGTTGAAAAATATGGTCATAGCACAGTATATTGACAAATTTTGTCGTAGTATAGTTTGTCAAAAATTTAGTCAAAAAATGTGGTCATTGTGTATTATGTCGAAAAAAAATTGGTCATAGCATAGTATATTGAGAAATTTAGTCGTAGTAAAGTATGTCAAAAAATTTGGTCATAAGATACTGTGTCAAAAAATTTGGTCATTGTATATTATGTCGAAAAAAATTTGACCATAGCACATTGACAAATTTAGTCATAGTATTGTTTGTCAAAAAATTTGGTCAAAAAATTTGGTCAAAAAATTTGGTCAAAAAATGTGGTCGTATATTATGTCGAAAAAATTTGGTCATAGCATACTATGTTGAAAAATTTCATTGTAGTATAGTATGTTGAAAAATTTGGTCAGAAAATACTACGTCAAAAAATTTGGTCAATATATATTATGTCGAAAAAAATGTGGTCATAGGATACCATATTGACAAATTTAGTCATAGTATCGTTTGTCAAAAAATTTGGTCAAAAAATGTGGTCATTGTATATTATGTCGAAAAAAATGTGATCATAGTATATTGACAAATTTAGTCGTAGTATAGTGTGTCAAAAAATGAGGTCCTTAAATATATTATATCTAATGTATTTAATAGAAAACAGTGACTGGATGGATGGGAATGAAGGCCTTAAAAGCATGTCCTGTCCTAAAAACCCAAACCCGGTCCAGAAGACACCAACTGTAGACGATACTCACAGAAATACGACATGACGGAAACCCCAACGAGCAGCAGGAGGCAGAGCAGACCCAGGATCAGCACAGATGACGGAAACGGGTTCGTCCGCTCAGTGGGAGGGGCTACAGGGGTCAAAGGTCACACAGTTAACAGTCAACGCAGTTTACATTAACCGTCGACGTTCTTCTGCTGAAACGTGACAAAAACAAACCCTGAACACTCGTCTGTTTTCCATCGTCCATCTGAGCTAAACTTTTGTTTTCATTTTTATTCAGTTTGTTGATTATTTTCTTTATTGTGTTGATTATTTTGTTCATTTTTAGCATTATTTTCTTTATTTTGGGGATTTTTTTTGTTCATGTTGATCATTATTTTGTGGATTTTTTTCATTTTTGGTCATTTTTTGGATTTTGTTTACTTTTATCATTATTTTGTTTATTTTGTGGATTTTTTGGTTTATTTTTGTCCATTTTGTTGATCATTTTGTTCATTTCGATCATTATTTTTTTTCATTTTGTTGATCATTTTGTTCATTTTGATCATTATTTTTTTCATTTTGTTGATTATTTTGTTCATTTTTATCGTTATTTTCTTTATTTTGTGGATTTTTTTATTATTAATTTTTTAATAGTTATTTTTATTTTATTTTTCTCTTACACAGTTTGTGTGTGTGTGTGTGTGTTTGTGTGTGTGTGTGTGGTGAGGTCAGTTTGTATTTTATTGTGCACTTACTGTGGTTTGTGTTGATGTAATGTATGTTTTTCTATTGGAAATCAATTTTTAAAAAACAAGGTTCAAGCGTTGACAATGAACATAAACAAGTCACAACGACGTCAGCGCTAACGATGATAACATCTGTGGAAAATAGTTCAGGATGTTGCGACACATTCATCAGCGAGGCCTCGGGTAGAAAACCAGTGTCGAAGGTTCTCCTCATGTTCTGTGTTCTGCTTTCATTTGAATCGTTCATTAATTTTAACCCTTTAACTCCTGACGTGTCAGCGGTGACACGCTCTGAATGTAGGATTTATTGAAATATTCATAGAAATTCAGCCGTTTACTCAATAGTTGCATTTCCAGTCGTGCTGACAGACTAGACCTTGTTTATTCCAGAGACATCTGAGCATGCTCAGTTCAAGCCCCGCCCCCCGTGGAATGGGGGGGGGGGGGGGTAAAACACAGAGCAGTGAGTGAGACCGACTCACTATAAAAATAGACAGTTTGGGCCTTTTTTTTTTTTTTTACACTGTTTTCTTTGTGGTTGTTTTTTTTTACTGTTGTTTCCAGTGTTGTGGTGATTTTCTTTTTTTTTTTTTTACTGTTTTTACTGAGTTTTGACTGTGGAACTGACATGTGGAGTTAAACAGGAATCAAAAAGCAGATTTATTCTTTTTTTTTTTACTTCATTTTAGTTCATTTCTTTGCATATTTTTTCATGTTATTTAATTTTTTGTAAATATTTTTTTTGTTTTTGTTTAGTTGCCCATTTTGCTAATTTTTCTACATTTGTTTTTCATTTTATTTTTTTCTTCAATTTTGTTCAGTTTGAGTTTTGTTTTGTTCATATTATTTTTTGGTTTATTTTTCATTTTTGTCCATTTTATTGATCTCTTTGGCTGTTTTTGTTCGTTTAGTTGCTTATTTTATTTTTCTACATTTTGTTTTTATTTTGTTCTGTTTTTTCTTCAATTTTCTTCAGTTTCTGGCTCATTTTGTTCATGTTCCTTTTTTTGGTTTTTTATTCATTTTGTTTATTTTTTTTATTTATTTATTTTTTATCATGCAACTGCTTTAAAATGAAAATGAACAAAATAAACAAAAGATGAGCAAAAAGAATCAATGTTTGAATTAAAATTAGGGGAGAAAACCCTTCAATGAGTAAAAATGAGCAAAATAAACAAGAAAATGCTTATATATATATATATATATATATATATATATGAATTAAAATTAGGGGAGGAAAAACCGACAATGAGTAAAAATGAGCAAAATAAACAAGAAAATGTTTATATATATATATATATATATATATATATATATATATATATATATATTTATATATACACACACATATGTATATATATACATATATATATATATATTTGAATTAAAATTAGGGGAGGAAAAACCGACAATGAGTGAAAATGAGCAAAATAAACAAGAAAATGTTTATATATATATATATATATATATATATATATATATATATTTGAATTAAAATTAGGGGAGAAAAACCGACAATGAGTGAAAATGAACAAAATAAACAAGAAAATGATCAAAAATAATCAATATTTGAATAAAATTAAGGGAGAAAAGCCCGCGATGAATAAAAATGGACAAAATAAACAAGAACATGATCAAAAATAATACATTTTTGAATTAAAATTAGGGGAGAAAAGTCCACAATGAGTGAAAATGAGCAAAATAAACAAGAAAATGATAAAAATAGTAATAATAATAATAATGATAACTAGAAGCACTCGGAGAGCGCAGACCTCCGCCAAGGCTGATCAGTGGCCCCCCCCTGTGGGCCCCCCCCACGCCAAGGAGGTTATGTTTTTGCCAGGGTTTGTTTGTTTGTTTGTCTGTCTGTCTGTTTGTCTGTCCGTTAGTGTGCAACATAACTCAAAAAGTTATGGACAGATTTGGATGAAATTTTCAGGGTTTGTTGGAAATGGGCCCCCCTGTGGGCCCCCCCACCCCCGATCACCACCAAAATGTAATCATTTCTTCCTTATCCCATTTCCAACAAACCCTGAAAATTTCATCAAAATCTGTCCATAACTTTTTGAGTTATGTTGCACACTAACAGACAGACAAACAGACAGACAAACAAACAAACCCTGGCAAAAACATAACCTCCTTGGCGGAGGTACTAAAAAAATCAACATATGAATTAAAAGTAGTGGAGAAAAGCCCACAATGAATAAAAATGGACAAAATCAACAAGAAAATAATCAAAAATAATCAACAAAATTTACAGAAATGAACAAATATGAAGCAAAATCAACAAAATGAGTGAAAAGAACAAAAAATGAGTAAAAAAAAATAACTGACAAAATCAGCTGAAATGAACGGTTCCAGGTGTGTTTAGTGCCTTATTCAGTCCAAACCTTGGTCTTTTCTGTTTTGTTTTGGGGTGTTTTCTCACCGGTTTTGACCCTAAAACACACACTTTCCACTTCATCTTATTAAAGCTCATATTATCATTTTTAGTTTTTCCATTGTTGCATGATTTTTTTTAAGTTCTGACCCATCCACTAAACTCATGCCATCGTATCTGTTGTTAAACGCGTTGGCTTTGGTGGACGTACCCTGGGCTGGCGTGGCGTAGCCGTAGTCGTAGCCGTGGTGGTGGCGCTGCTGGTGCTGGTGCTGGTGGTTAGCGCGGTGGGCGTCGGCGCTCTCGTAGATGCCCACCACCCTCTCCACTCGGTCCTTGTTCCTGTCGTTCAGTGACACCGTGGGTTCTTCGTAGATGTTGCAGGACATTTTGGGCAGTGGCGGACTCTGTAGCTGTTTCATGGACTCCGCCTCAGGTTGGAGAGTTGAACGCTCTGCTTCTGTCCCGACTGCGTTTGTGCCCTGAACGCACCGTCGGTTTCATACGCTTCGACCGGGTTTCAACAGGAAACGCTTTATCAGACACACATCAGCTATCAGCACAGCCACCCTTCCACAGTTTAAGGTTGTGTTCATTTAATACTTTACATCAGCAGGAGATCAAAGAAGAAGAGTTGAATGTAGAACTCTGAAACTGCACTTTAGAAACAGAATCTGCAGTTTTTAATTCTGATCTGAACCGCACCCATCGGCCTTGAGCTGCTGTCAATCAAAGCCACGTGTCCACGGGCGTCTTCAGCGTCATCTTCGTCGTCAGCGTCATCTTCGTCGTCAGCGTCATCTTCGTCGTCTTCGTTAGTAATTTCTTCAAACATCTTCTCTGACAAAACTACTGGTTGGATTCATTAGGAAAAATCCTACATGTATGTTCTTTGGGAGAATGTCTGCGAAGTTAGTTCACAGTTTGGAGAAATGTAGATTTTCAATTTTAAAAATATTACACATTTGCCTTTACTTAGGATTGTTTTGTTAATTTTGATCCTTATGTTTTTTTTATTTTTATCATTATTGTTCATTTTGATCATTATTTTGTAAATTTTTTTAAATTTTTGTTCATTTTGTTGGTTATTTTGTCCATTTTTAACATTATTTTGTTCATTTTGTTCTTTTTTTTCATTTTTATGATTACTTTGTTCAGTTTTAGCTTTATTTTGTTCATTTTGATCATTATTTTTTTCATTTTGTTCATTGTTTTTCCATTTTGATTATTATTTTGTTCATTTTGTGGATTTTTTTGTTCATTTATGTTGTTGAAATCTTCTCCCTGTTTCTTTCCTTCTCCTGGTCCATCTGTTGATGCTGTAGAACATGTAAATGGTTCCAGATATCAGTCTAGTTCCTATTGGTCACTGATAGAAGTCATGTCTGGACTGTGATTGGATGAGTGGAGTTCTCCTCCAGTGAAAGTCCCGCCCACTTCTATAGTTAGATTGATGTGTATCCAGAACCAGGACTGGAACATAGAACAGAACCAGGACTGGAACATAGAACAGAACCAGGACTGGTACTAGAACAGAACCAGGACTGGAACACAGAACAGAACCAGGACTGGTACTAGAACAGAAGCAGGACTGGTACTAGAACAGAACCAGGACTGGAACACAGAACAGAACCTGGTACTGGTACTAGAACAGATGCTGACGTACAGACACTGGGACTGTTTATATTTATCTGACAGAGGAAATGGGTGAGGTTTTGGTTTTGCCGAGAAAACGAAGGTGTTTTTTTGAGATTATTCACTTTTTTTTTTTATTATTCACTGACAAACCTGTTCAAAACAGTGTGAGCTGCTGCAGCCGGTCTGGAGGCAGGAAGCAGGATGTACAAAGTGGAGAGAAGTGGAGAAAAAGAACCTGTGTGAGTCAGCATCCTGCCTGAGACCTGCTGGATGTGGTCTGTTATCAGCTCCACTTCCTGTCACATGACCACGGTGTGGAACTGACTCCGGGTCTGGGTGGAGTCATGGGTGGGTTTACGGAGTGAGGTCACGTGTACGACATCGAACGGGTCTGATGAACCTGAGGAAAAGAGACGCTGCGGTGTTCAGGTTTTAGGAGGCGGTGGACTCAGACGTGTCCTCCAGTCTGTGGTTGGACCCAAACAGACGAGGATTTACACTTCAGAAAATAAAGGTTTAAATGTGGAAACAAACGCACCCGGGTTTGATCCAGTCCAGTAGAACACAGGCTTTTACTGGTGGAGTTGGTCCCAGACTCAGGGATCAGATGTGTGTGAACCTGGTACTGAACCTGGTACTATCCATGTGGGTCAGACATGTGTGAACCTGGTACTGAACCTGGTACTATCCATGTGGGTCAGACATGTGTGAACCTGGTACTGAACCTGGTACTATCCATGTGGGTCAGACATGTGTGAACCTGGTACTGAACCTGGTACTATCCATGTGGGTCAGACATGTGTGAACCTGGTACCGAACCTGGTACTTTCCATGTGTGAACCTGGTACTGAACCTGGTACTGTCCATGTATGAATTTGATACTGAACCTGGTACAGAACCTGGTACTGTCCATGTATGAATTTGATACTGAACCTGGTACTGAACCTGGTACTGTCCATGCATTTCCAGGGGCCGACGGGGCCAGTCGGAGACACAGGGGTACCAGGACCACAGGGACCCCCTGGACCACAGGGACCCAGTGGACGCTCCATCATTGGACCCCCGGTAAGACCAAAACACAACCACTGATACTGATACTGGTACTACTAAAACTGATACTACTACTCCTTTCCTTCTCTTTATCAGATCTCCTCCATCTGACTCTGTCTCCATCCTCTACCTTCATCTCCTCCTTCCTCCTCCTCCTCCTCCTTCTCCTCTTTCTCCTCCTCCTCCTCTTTCTCCTTCTTCCTCTTTTCCTCCCTCCTGGTCCAGAACATCTTCATCCTCCTATCAGTGTTTTTATTATCCGTCCTCTGTCCAAACGTCCATCCTGCTCTGTCCCTCCAGTTTGTCCTTCATCATCCTGTCCATCCTCCTCATCTTCAGCTGAGATGTTTTTTAGGAGTGAGATTTAAAACCTATAAGTCCCCCAGAAGAGTTCGAGTTAGGGTTAGGTTTAGCTTTAGGGTTAGGTCGGGGTTAAGATTGCGGTTAGGTTTAGGGTTCTCCTTCTCCAGGAGTTCAGAGTGGACTGTTGTAAACCCCACTGTCCTTTTGTGTCCTTTTGTGTCCAGGGTGGTCCAGGTGAAAGGGGACAGAAAGGAGACGCTGGACAACAGGGTCCTCAGGTAAAACCCCCGTTCCAGAACCACCTTCAGCCTCCGTACCTGTTTACTTGGAAACGCCGCCTGCAGTCCTGACGTTTTTCTGTGTTTTCTCACTGAGACAAATGACTTGTTTGCTGGTGGACGTGGTGGCGTGGAGCTGTTTTCAGAACGCCGTCACTTCCACTGAAGCTCCTCCGTGTAATTACTGCACCACGGCTTATTACTGAAACTAATGTGACCTTTGGAAGAAAATAACAGCCAGACTTTGAATAATGGTGACATTTGCTAAAGGTTGACTTTGTGTGGATGAAATCTGCTTTTATTCCTCAGTTTGAGACAATGCAGCAAAACAGGAGTCTGACTGTGTTTAGAGTGAAAGCATACAGTTAGCATTCAGGAAACAAGAACCTGCTGTATGTGCATGATATGGACTGATGGAGGGGTTAAAGGGGAGGGGTTAAAGGGGAGGGGTTAAAGTGAAGGGTTAAAGTGAAGGGTTAAAGTGGAAGGGTGGAGGGGTTAAAGTGAAAGGGTTAAAGGGGAAGGGTTAAAGTGGAAGGGTGGAGGGGTTAAAGTGAAAGGGTTAAAATGGAAGGGTGGGGGGTTAAAATGAAAGGGTTAAAATGGAAGGGTGGAGGGGTTAAAGTGGAAAGGTTCAGTTCAGTTTATTAAACAATGAGTACAAGTAGGAACAGTCAAAACACACTGGACATGATAGGAAGAACTGTATGAATAATAGACTTTAGTAATGGTTTCATCAGAGAGAGAGAGAAAGAGAGAGATCATAATAGATAGACGTACATGTTAAAATATTCTATTAAGTAAAAGAAGTAAAATAAATGTATATAAGTAAGTCTCCAGAATAATTGTTGTGTGTAATTAAAGGCTGTTGGTTCTGGTTTTTCAGGGGGTTCCAGGTCGGGCTGGAGCTCCAGGCAGAGAAGGACCACCAGGACCCAGAGTGAGTCACTATGGCAACCGCTAAGACAGATATTAAAGAAGTCATCAATTATGCAGCAACAAAATAACAAGTACCGTAAAGAAAATAAGCCACAGAGCAAATAAGAATGAAGGAAAAGTAATTAAATACCCCCAAAAAATGAACAAACACAGCCAAAGAAAGCAATAAAATAAACTAAATTACACATATATATATATATATATATATATATATACACATACTGCCATGAGGAAAATCAGGTTGTGTATGTTTGTTTTAATGTTCAGTTAATGACAGATTTAACTGAAAAAGTCATATTTTCTTCAGGGTTTTTTTTTTTTTGTGATAAAATAATTTTTGAATTTCCTCTGAGTTTTAATAAATATCTACGTGATCAGTGAATGAAATACAAGAAAAGACAGGATTTACACTGAACACATGGAAAATACAGAGAATAAAATGAGAATAAATGGAGATAAATCACTAGGTGAATGTCATGTGTAGCGTTACATGGATAATGGACTGAATGTGTGACACACATGTGGTGTTTCATGGCTGCCACTCATGTTGTGTTTATTTCCAAAGGGATTAACCGGAAAAGACGGCGCTCAGGGACGACCAGGCCCCTCTGGAGTCATCGTAAGTGTTTGTGTGTTTGGAGGTGACGACGTCCCAGACCAGCGTTCAGTTAAAGAGGAGCTCTTTCCATCCAGTGGGTTCATCTGATTACAGAGTACTCCAAAAAGAGTGTAATCAGAATACAGGGGGTACTTCACTGACACCACCCAGAGTAGGAATTTAACAGAAGAAGAAGAAGAGCACTTTATTTACATTCATGTTTCAAAGACTCTTCTGGTTCCTTCCTTTATCAGGGTCTTAAAAAGTCTTAAATTTAACTTGTAGAAATCTGTAGGAACCCTGATCAAGATTATGTAGAAAATTTACAACTTTTAAATTAATTAAGACAGTGGTTCTCCAACTTTTTACAGCGGAGTATCCCCTGAAATAGACTTTTTACAGCAGATTTACGGTGGCCCAGAGGTGCAACAGGCCAAAAAATTATCCACTAGACGAAAAAAATTATCTACTACAAGAAAAAAAAAAGAGAACAGCCTAAAAAAAATTATCCACTAGATGAAAAAAATTATCTACTGCAAGAAAAAAAAGAGAACAGCCCAAAAAAAATTATCCAGTATAAGAAAAAAAAGAGAACAGCCTAAAAAAATTATCCACTAGATGAAAAAAATTATCTACTACAAGAAAAAAAAAGAGAACAGCCCAAAAAATTATCCACTATAAGAAAAAAAGAGAACAGCCTAAAAAAATTATCCACTAGATGAAAAAAATTATCTACTACAAGAAAAAAAAAGAGAACAGCCTAAAAAAATTATCCACTAGATGAAAAAAATTATCTACTTCAAGAAAAAAAAGAGAACAGCCTAAAAAAAATTATCCACTATAAGAAAAAAAAGAGAACAGCCTAAAAAAAATTATCCACTACATGAAAAAAATTATCTACTACAAGAAAAAAAAAAGAGAACAGCCTAAAAAAAATTATCCACTAGATGAAAAAAAATTATCTACTACAAGAAAAAAAAAAGAGAACAGCCTAAAATAAATTATCCACTAGATGAAAAAAAAAATCCCCTATAAGAAAAAAAAGAGACCAGCCAAAAAAATTATCCACTAAAAGAAAAAAAAGAGAACAGGCAAAAAAAATTATCTACTAGCCCAAAAAATTATTCACTATAAGAAAAAAAAAAAGAACAGGTGAAAAAATTTATCTACTATGAGAAAAAAAAGAGAGCAGCCCAAAAAAATATCCACTATAAGAAAAAAAAAAACATCATCCACCTTTTCAACTACGGGGGCGCTGTTTACCCGAAAGGTGTCTTGCTTTAAAATTAAGACCACCACAAAAAATAAAAGGATAGGCTGAAAAATTTTAAGGCTTTCGGCTAATGTGGCTAATGCTAAGGAAGTACCCCACCGGAAGTGGAGGTCGTGCGCTAAAAAATAAAGTTATTTTAAAATATAGATATTTCCATTAATATAGTTTGCAAAGCAGTTAAATGATTAAATACGGTTCCAGTGTCTGCTCCAGGTTAGGCATGGGCGTTAAATGGTTAAGGTTAGGGTTAGGGTATGGTTGGGGTTAGTTTTCAGTGGTAAATGGCCCTTGTGTGCACTGTGTGAAGGTTCGTTGCTAAGCTAATGCTAACGCGAAAAGTTGACGGCAACTTTGTGTTATTTTATTTTGAGAGGAGGAGGAGAGGAGCTTCCTGTGGAGCTCCACTATCATGGCATCGGCCATTTGTTTGCAGGTAGACCTCTGCTCCTCAACTCAAACGGAGTGTCTTCACTAACACTAGATCAAGAAGGACATTTTGTGGAGATACAGATGTGTGCCGTGGTACCGAAGTGCCTCGGCACCTGGCAACGAGCTGAGCTGTGGTACCGAGCCATGGTACGCGGTGCCGTGCTGGGGTACCTGGCACCGAGCCGTGGTACCGCGGTACGTCGCGGCACCAGCCGAGGTGCCACGGTACCTCGCGGCACCAGCCGAGGTGCCACGGCACCAGGTGTCGGTGCCGCAATATGCACTTGCTGTCTCTCAACAAATGGGCGATGCCATGATAGTGGAGCTCCACAGGAAGCTCCTCTTCTCCTCCTCCTCTCAAAATAAAATAATTTTAGAACTTCTTGTAGCGAATATTCATCAAAAATGATATTGAATGTCAGGCAGTTGAACAATTCAACACCGTAATCACACAATTGTTTATTCGCACTGGTAGTTCACAAAGTTGCCGTCAACTTTTCGCGTTAGCATTAGCTTAGCAACGAACCTTCACACAGTGCACACAAGGGCCATTTACCACTGAAAACTAACCCCAACCATACCCTAACCCTAACCTTAACCATTTAACGCCCATGCCTAACCTGGAGCAGACACTGGAACCGTATTTAATCATTTAACTGCTTTGCAAACTATATTAATGTAAATATCTATATTTTAAAATAACTTTATTTTTTAGCGCATGACCTCCACTTCCGGTGGGGTACTTCCTTAGCATTAGCCACATTAGCCGAAAGCCTTAAAATTTTTCAGCCTATCCTTTTATTTTTTGTGGTGGCCTTAATTTTAAAGCAAGACACCTTTCGGGTAAACAGCGCCCCCGTAATTGAAAAGGTGGATGATGTTTTTTTTTTTTCTTATAGTGGATATTTTTTTGGGCTGCTCTCTTTTTTTTCTCATAGTAGATAATTTTTTTCACCTGTTCTATTTTTTTTTTCTTATAGTGAATAATTTTTTGGGCTAGTAGATAATTTTTTTTTGCCTGTTCTCTTTTTTTTTCTTTTAGTGGATAATTTTTTGGGCTGGTCTCTTTTCTTTCTTATAGGGGATTTTTTTTTCATCTAGTGGATAATTTTTTTTGGGCTGTTCTCTTTTTTTTCTTATAGTGGATAATTTTTTTAGGCTGTTCTCTTTTTTTCTTGCGGTAGATAATTTTTTTGTCTAGTGGATAATTTTTTTAGGCTGTTCTCTTTTTTTTTTCCTTATAGTGGATCATTTTTTTGGGCTGTTTTTCTCTTTTTTTTTTTCTTGTAGTAGATAATTTTTTTCATCTCGTGGATAATTTTTTTAGGCTGTTCTCTTTTTTTTTCTTGTAGTAGATAATTTTTTTCATCTCGTGGATAATTTTTTTAGGCTGTTCTCTTTTTTTTCTTGTAGTAGATAATTTTTTTCGTCTAGTGGATAATTTTTTGGCCTGTTGCACCTCTGGGCCACCGTACAGATTACCCCCAGAAATAGACTTTTTACAGTGGAATACCCCCTGAAATTGACTTTTTACAGTAGAGTACCCCCTTAAATAGACTTTTTACAGTGGAGTACCCCCTGAAATAGACTTTTTACAGTGGAGTACCCCCTGAAATAGACTTTTTACAGCGGATTACCCCCTGAAATTGACTTTTTACAGTGGAGTATCCCCTAAAATAGACTTTTTACAGCGGAAAACCCCTGAAATAGACTTTTTACAGAGGAGTACCCTGTGAAATAGACTTTTTACAGTGTAATACCCCCTGAAGTAGACTTTTTACAGTGGAGTATCCCCCTAAAATAGACTTTTTACAGCGGAGAACCCCTGAAATAGACTTTTTACAGTGGAGTACCCTGTGAAATAGACTTTTTACAGTGTAATACCCCCTGAAGTAGACTTTTTACAGTGGAGTACCCCCCTAAAATAGACTTTTTCAGTGGAGTAGCCCCTGAAATAGACTTTTTACAGTGTAATACCCCCTGAAGTAGACTTTTTACAGTGGAGTACCCCCCTAAAATAGACTTTTTACAGTGGAGTAGCCCCTGAAATAGACTTTTTACAGCGGAGTATCCTTCAACACCCCTGGTGGAAGTCAGTGGAACCAGACCCAGAGTCACAGTCCTGAATGTCCTGAACATGTGTCTGACATTTGTGTGTCCTCAGGGAACACCAGGAGCTCCAGGGGCCCCAGGAAACACCGGCCCCCCAGGAAAACAGGGAGAACTGGGACCACCGGTGAGTCCCACACAGTCCAACACAAGACACTGTTTTAAGCCTTGATTACTTATGATAATGATCATTAATGGACAGATATTGAAAGTTAAGTTCTTCATGATAAAAATATTGGCCCAAAAAACACCATTTTCTGACCCTTTTATTGCAAAAACAGCCTAAATACACCCAGTCGTGTCCTAGTGTTGGTCCTCATAGGGTTAACTCTGCAGTGGGGGTGTGAAGCACAGTGTTTCCCGTCACCTCTTGACAGAAGCTGCTGCTAAAGCGTGGACGGTGTGTGTCAGCGTCCAGGAAGTGTTGTCAGTCAGGCTTAGACGGTGGATCCCAGTGTCTGTCAGACGGATTAAGGGCTTCCTGTCCGGTCTGAGGGTCCGGGTCCGTCAAGTCCAGACCTGAAGCCTCCCGACAAACACACAAAGACGGACTGACGAAAGACAGAGAAATGTCAGACAGACGTCCAATCCCTGCCTCCGTTCACACACTGGGATCATCCTCAACACTGTCAGACTCCAGCGTCGTATCGAACTGACACATTGATTCTTTTATTCTGCCGAGACGGCGACAGACAAAAAAAACACCTCAAATCTGTCTCTAAAAGAAAAAGTCCTTAATGCGTTTGTCTGATCGCTGCTGTGAGGCTCCTCCGGCCTCACAGCGGATTCCTTTGTCGAGTCTTTCATTTGACTTTTCCACCGAGAAACGACACAAACGACACGATTTAGAAATATCAGATTTTAAATGTTAGCTTTCATAATGATGTCTGATATTATATTAATGAGCCCGAAAAGATCAAACAAGAGCAGTGTGGACATTAACCCTCTGGTGTCCAGGTGAACATATTAAACACACTTTAACCCTCTGGTGTCCAGGTGAACATATTAAACACACTTTAACCCTCTGGTGTCCAGGTGAACATATTAAACACACTTTAACCCTCTGGTGTCCAGGTGAACATATTAAACACACTTTAACCCTCTGGTGTCCAGGTGAACATATTAAACACACTTTCCACTTCCTGTTTTTAAAACTCAGATTATTTTTCAGTTTGTTTTTGGTCTGAATTCAACAGTTGTTCATTTTTGTCTGATTGTTTAATTTCTGATCCATTCACTAAATCCATCCCATAATAAACAGTGTTAAATTCCTACACTAACACCCTTCTATCAAGTGAGTAAAAATACACACTGACACATTTAACATTTGAACCAAAATAATAATAATCTGAACCAGTGTTGGTGTGAATCACTGACAGATGACAGGAGGAAAAAAATGAACAAAAAAAAACAAAAGACACCAAAATAATGAGTGGCATCAATAAAAGAAGCAAAAAACTGCATGAAATTATGAAAAAATAAATAAAATAAACAAAATTAATAAGAAAATCTACAAAATAATAAATGTGCAGAAAATAAGCAACAAAATGAACAAAAAAAGAAAATTTCGTAAAATAAGCAACAAAATTTACAAAAACAAATAAAACTGCACATAAAATGCGCAAAAAATGAACAAAACAAGGTTGTATATGTTTGTTTTGTTTTGTTTTGTATTGCACAGATCTCTGTTATTTATTATGTGGGGACTGTGGATGAAAATTAGCATTGGCGCTAACTCTGGCATATTTACATGTTTGTACTAAAATGGAATGTATAAATGTGTTCATTAATGTGCACTGACCCACCTAAATAAAGATACATACACACATACATACATACATACATGTTTTCATGTTCAGTTAATCATATATTTGCCTGAAAAAGTCTTTTTTTTTTCTTCAGTTTTCTCCGTTTTTGACAAAATAACCCTCAACTTTACTCTGAGCTTTAATGAACATCTACATGATCAGTGAATTACATATAAGAAAATACCAGATTTACACTGAAAAAATACAAAATACAGAAGCTAATATTAGAATAAATGGAGATAAATCACTTAATAAAGGTTAAATAGATAGAAAACTTCCTTAGGGAACTGATCTAAAAGTATGTGTGGGTGTTTGTGGGTTAAATACGTTGTGTTTTTTCCTGTTTACGACTTTGTTTCCGTTCTTCATTCTGGGTTTAATCGAATGTCGGACTAACGTTAACTCTACTTTTACGTGTTTTTCTCACTGTTTCAGGGTCTTCCAGGAGGAAAGGGTGAGAAAGGTGAACGGGTAAGTGACAAACCACATCTACGTAATACGACGCCTTCGCAGAAACAATGAAAAAAACAAAAAAAAAAGGTTAAAAAAAACATCATATTCCTGCACGGTTTTAGCAAGACGCTGATTTATGGGTGTTTGAAAAGGAACAGGAAATGGAACAGAACGGACATTACTAAAGGATAGAATAATGAAAGGTCCGTAACAAGGTTATTATCATTAACGGAAACTAAAGAAATGACGAAAACTAGAATTGAAAAAACATTTTCATTAACTGAAATAAATAAAAACTATAATTAAAAGAAAAAAGCGATAACTGCAACTGTATCGTTTGCTTATAAAACTGACTAAAATGAATAAAAATTATAGATAAAATTTCCTTTGTTTTCATTTTTGTCAATGTCAGATTGATATGAAAGCAATTTATTTCACTCCATCAGTTTTAGCCAGCGGCACCATATGGTACGTCATGGTCCATCACTTGGTTTAGAGTCGGAAACATGGAGACTAACGTAGCAGAGTCCTGTCTGGGATTTATGTGAATACGACAGTGAAGAGAAAACATGAAAAAAACTAAAACTAAACTATAACTAAGCATTTAGGAAAAAAACCAAAAACTAATAAAAACTAGCAAACCTGCTCTAAAAACGAATTAAAATGAACTGAATTAGAGAAAAAAAAGTCAAAACTAATTAAAACTAAACTAGAATGAAAGTCCAAAGCTATTAGAACCATGGTCCATAATGAGACGTCAAAGAGCAGTTTGAACATGTTCTAGTTTGTAAAACTCTGCACATTTACAGGAACTTTTTGACTGTCACTCATAATTCCTACAGTACCTGAAGGCATCATTAGATCACTAGTCCTCACTGTGTGTGTGTGTGTGTGTGTGTGTGTGTGTGTGTGTGTGTGTGTGTGTGTGTGTTCAGGGTGACGTCCAGTCCACGGCGGCGGTCCAGGCCATCGCCAGGCAGGTCTGTGAGCAGCTGATCCAGAGTGAGTACTCTTACCCAGCAAGGTTATTATCGTTAACGAAAACTAACCAAATGACCAAAACTAGAATTGTAAAAACATTTTCATTAACTGAAATAAATAAAAACTATAATTAAAAGAAAAAAACGATAACTAACTGAAACTGTATTGTGTGTTTATAAAACTAACAAACAGATACAAATGATGGATCAAATTCCCTTCGTTTTCGTCTTTGTCAATATCGGATTGATACAAAAGCGATTTCTTTGTCTCTCTCAGTTTTCTGTGCTGTCTCCATACGACACTTTTTGCTCCGTCACTTGTGTTCACTTGTGGTTTCCAGTCGTCTTCTGGTCCCCACTCTACCTGGAAACATGGAGACTAAAGCAGCAGAGTCCTGTCTGGGATTGATTTGAATAGGAGCACAGAGAAGAAGAGAAAAGAGACCACTGAACTACAACTGAACTACAACTGAACTACAACTGAACTACAACTGAACTACAACTAAACTACAACTGAACTACAACTGAACTACAACTGAACTACAACTGAACTAAAACTGAACTACAACTAAACTACAACTGAACTACAACTGAACTAAAACTAAACTACAACTGAACTACAACTGAACTAAAACTAAACTACAACTAAACTACAACTGAACTACAACTGAACTACAACTAAACTACAACTGAACTACAACTGAACTAAAACTAAACTAAAACTAAACTACAACTGAACTACAACTAAACTAAAACTAAACTACAACTGAACTACAACTGAACTACAATTAAACTAAAACTGAACTACAACTGAACTACAACTGAACTACAACTGAACTACAACTGAACTACAACTAAACTACAACTGAACTACAACTGAACTACAACTGAACTAAAACTGAACTACAACTAAACTACAACTGAACTACAACTGAACTAAAACTAAACTACAACTGAACTACAACTGAACTAAAACTAAACTACAACTAAACTACAACTGAACTACAACTGAACTACAACTGAACTACAACTAAACTACAACTGAACTACAACTGAACTAAAACTAAACTAAAACTAAACTACAACTGAACTACAACTAAACTAAAACTAAACTACAACTGAACTACAACTGAACTACAATTAAACTAAAACTGAACTACAACTGAACTACAACTAAACTACAACTGAACTACAACTGAACTAAAACTAAACTACAACTGAACTACAACTGAACTACAACTAAACTACAACTGAACTACAACTGAACTAAAACTAAACTACAACTGAACTACAACTGAACTACAACTAAACTAAAACTGAACTACAACTAAACTACAACTGAACTACAACTAAACTACAACTGAACTACAACTGAACTACAACTAAACTAAAACTGAACTACAACTGAACTACAACTAAACTAAAACTGAACTACAACTAAACTACAACTGAACTACAACTGAACTACAACTAAACTAAAACTGAACTACAACTGAACTACAACTAAACTAAAACTGAACTACAACTAAACTACAACTGAACTACAACTGAACTACAACTAAACTACAACTGAACTACAACTGAACTAAAACTGAACTACAACTAAACTACAACTGAAGTACAACTGAACTAAAACTAAACTACAACTAAATTAAAACTAAATTAAAACTAAACTGAAACTAAACTAAAACTAAGCATTTAGAAAAAAATGAAAACTAATAAAAACTATCAAACCTGCTCTAAAAACAAATTAAAACGAACTGAATTAGAGAAAAAAAAGTCCAAACTAAATAAAACTAAACTAGAATGAAAAATCCAAAACTATTAGAACCTTGACTCAAACATATAAGGATCCAAACAGTTTGTCAGTTTCAGTCCTAAAATGACTTTTTAAACTTTAACGGTTTCCAACCCATGACTTAAACCATTTAAAATAATGAACTTCCTTTATTTAAGATCCTTAAAAGACACCGTTTTGACTGATTTCACGCTGCTTTTCTCCAGTATCGATCATATTCTGTGTCCGAAACCAAACTTTTGTTCCCTTTTTTGTTTGATTTTTATTCGTACTCATGTTTTAGGAGGTTTCGTTGGTGTTTTGACAGTAATCTGATTCCATGGCGGTAAAACTTGAAGACTTAAAACTTCCATTCTACGCCACAGTCCTGTCTGGGATTTATTTGAATACAACAGCGAAGAAGATAGAAGATGTGACAAAACTACAACTAAACTAAAACTAAGCATTTAGAAAAAAATGGAGACTAATAAAAACTGTCAAAGCTGCTGTAAAAATGAATTGAAACAAACCGAATTGGAGAAAAAAAAAGTCAGAACTAAATAAACTAGAATGAAAAATCCTCAACTATTAGAACCTTGCTACCCAGGACCAGGGTCTGGGTGGTGGGATGGGGGTGGGGGGGCGTGTCTGAGGGGGGGTTCCACTGAACACAGTCTTTAACTCGTACTTCTGCTGTTTGTAATAATCTGAATATTCATGCTGTGCTTTCTTTTCAGGCCACATGTCCCGTTACAGCTCCATCCTGAACCAGGCGCCGAGTCCACCCGTGACCATCCGGACCGTACCGGGACCCCCAGGAGAACCGGGCCGACAGGGGTCCCCGGGGGCCCAGGGAGAGCAGGGACCACCAGGGAGACCCGGGTTCCCAGGACAGAACGGACAGAACGGACAACCGGGAGAACGAGGTGAAGG
Organism: Sphaeramia orbicularis; assembly: GCF_902148855.1. Classification (NCBI taxonomy): domain Eukaryota; kingdom Metazoa; phylum Chordata; class Actinopteri; order Kurtiformes; family Apogonidae; genus Sphaeramia; species Sphaeramia orbicularis. The sequence goes on along the minus strand of NC_043967.1, from coordinate 55,814,476 downwards.
GGTTTAACTCACTACCGCTGTATCTGCGGCTAACACTGACGCGCAGTTCCATCTGTGTTACCATGGTAACGCAACACTTATTGCCATAAACACATGCTATATTAACATCCACGTCTGGGGCCCTGAGACCAACTGTAGACCCCATGGAAGGTAAACGTTGGGGACCCTTTAGAAAATAAATTAGCTGTAAATCTGGGGGGGGAGGGGGGGGGGTGTTATTTATGAACGTACTGTAACAACTGGGCATGAAAACGAAAGTAAAACTTAACTTTGAACATCCGACTCCCAGGTTTGATGCCTCTCTTTTACGGCGGAGCTTACACTGTATCCACTGGACCCCCTGGAAATGCTGGGTCCCATGAATTTGTCATGTTTACACACACACACACACACACACACACACACCCCCCCATGACACCTCACATCCACATTACCAGAAGAACATCAGCCAGAACAAACAAACAAACAACAAACACTGGAATGGTCAAATATTTACACCAAGCTAAAGGCACTAGCATGATGCTAAAGCTAAAGGTCAATGTCATATTTTAATATTATTATTTTACAATTTTTTGTTTTTATTAGGCAAGGCAGGTTTATTTCTATAGCACATTTCATGTACAAGACAATTCAAAGTGCTTTACATAAAACATTAAAAGCATTACAGCAGGGAAGCAATAAAAAGTATAGGCATGAGAAAAAAACAAAAAAAAACAGATAAAAACTTTAAGCTCAAAGGAATCCGTGCAGATCTGAACTGATGAATAAAAACTCTCTTCAGGACACATTTTCAGTCTACACATCCTCCAGTGGCGGCTGCTCGTCTTTCAGACAGTTGAAGCTCATTGTCGGCTTACATCAAAAAACTTGTCAAGTTATTTAAACATAAATTCGTCCGTCCGTTCCTTTTCAGAAAATGCTCCGTTTCTTTATCGGACCAGTGGGCGTCTTTTCCAGGGACTGGAGAGTTAGTTCACTGCAACCTAGCTGACAGTCTGACTGATTTATCTACAAAATGATATTAAACTCAAACAAGAAATGATTAAATTATGGAACTGAAACAAGAAAATGTAGAAATTCTGTTAAACATAAACCAGTTAGTGTTTTCTTTCAGGTCAGTAAATGAACAGTTCATTTGTTTCTGTGATTCCACAGCAGAATGTGTGACGGTATTAAACTGAACTGTGTCAGTGAAGGAGCAGATCTGAAAACAGCTGTCAATCAAACCACATTCAGCCTTTGGACCCATCCTCCAATCGGTACACGGAAGCTCAGCGTCCTGCCTGGCCGAGCTCCGCCCACAGCTCCATTCACCCCCAGAGATGCTGAGCGTCCGGGGGCGGGACAACACGGTGTCATTTATCCAATGATCGTCCAGTTCAGAGTCAGTTTCCAGCAGTTCCACTCAGTCCCATTGAAGGTCATGGACGCTGAGCATCTGTGGACAAATGCACTGAGCAGAGATGGAATGAACAAACACAGACACGGGAATGGAGGAGAAGTGAACAACATCCAGTCCACTGATCTGGGATCAAACTGATTCTGAACCAACTGGTCTGAGAGATGAACGTGTTCCAACACATTTGGAGTCAATGAAATGAAAACAACTGAACAGATTTGAGCATTTAACTGGAGTCATCTTAGGGTCAGAGGAGCTTCACCTGCAGTCTGACACTAAACAGCTGTGAAATCCTCTCAGTGCAGGAATAAACAGGTCCAGTTTTCAAAAAAAACAACGAACAGCAAAGATAAACTTAAACTAAAGAAAAAAAAAAAAGAAATTCAATTCAATTCAATTTTGTCTTCCTTTTGTGGTTCCAGGTCAACCAGGGGAGAAGGGGGAGAAGGGCTCCCCAGGCGTGGGCGTCCAGGGCCCCAGAGGACCTCCAGGACCCCCTGGTAAATGACCCTGACCCCTTTTAACACCGGCTGTGTGAATCCTGACCAGTGTTAAACCCTTTTAACACCTGCTGTGTGAATCCTGACCAGTGTTAAACCCTTTTAACACCGGCTGTGTGAATCCTGACCAGTGTTAAACCCTTTTAACACCAGCTGTGTGAATCTTGACCAGTGTTAAACCCTTTTAACACCAGCTGTGTGAATCCTGACCAGTGTTAAACCCTTTTAACACCAGCTGTGTGAATCCTGACCAGTGTTAAACCCTTTTAACACCAGCTGTGTGAATCCTGACCAGTGTTAAACCCTTTTAACACCGGCTGTGTGAATCCTGACCAGTGTTAAACCCTTTTAACACCAGCTGTGTGAATCTTGACCAGTGTTAACCCCTTTTAACACCGGCTGTGTGAATCCTGACCAGTGTTAAACCCTTTTAACACCGGCTGTGTGAATCCTGACCAGTGTTAAACCCGGCTCATGTGTGTCCAGGTCCTCAGGGCCAGGGCCGACCCGGCACCCAGGGCCCATCAGGACGACCCGGCAGCCCCGGAACCTCCGGCAGACCTGGAGTACCCGGCCCCATCGGCCCCGCCGGACCCCCGGGGTACTGCGACCAGAACTCCTGCGTGGGCTACAACGTTGGAGGTATGTAAACCAGCTGTTACCGTGGCAACACATGGTTTATCCTGCCTCGGCTCTGCTTCTGAAACACCAAATAATGTTGAAACATCTGACATTAAAACTGTGGATGTTTAACATTATTCTGCTTAAAGGAGCATGAACGCCATCCTCTAGAACAGGAGTGTCGTCTGTGAGGAACGTCTGCATGTTTTAACGGTTCCTCTGTCGTCTTATGAGGAACGTCTGCATATTCTAACAGTTCCTCTGTCGTCTGTGAGGAATGTCTGCATGTTCTAATGGTTCCTCTGTCATCTTATGAGGAACGTCTGCATGTTCTAACGGTTCCTCTGTCGTCTGTGAGGAACGTCTGCATGTTTTAACGGTTCCTCTGTCATCTTATGAGGAACGTCTGCATGTTTTAACGGTTCCTCTGTCATCTTATGAGGAACGTCTGCATGTTCTAACGGTTTGCATGTTTACGTCCTCTGTCATCTTATGAGGAACGTCTGCAATGTTCTCAACGGTTCCTCTGTCGTCTGTGAGGAACGTCTGCATGTTCTAACTGTTCCTCTGTCATCTTAGGAACGTCTGCATGTTGTAACAGTTCCTCTGTCCTCTGTGAGGAACGTCTGCGTGTTCTAAGGGTTCCTCTGTCGTCTGTGAGGAACGTCTGCATGTTTTAACGGTTCCTCTGTCCTCTGTGAGGAACGTCTGCATGTTCTAATGGTTCCTCTGTCATCTTATGAGGAACGTCTGCATGTTGTAACGGTTCCTCTGTCCTCTGTGAGGAACGTCTGCATGTTCTAAGGGTTCCTCTGTCGTCTGTGAGGAACGTCTGCATGTTTTAACGGTTCCTCTGTCCTCAGTGAGGAACGTCTGCATGTTCTAAGGGTTCCTCTGTCGTCTGTGAGGAACGTCTGCATGTTCTAACGGTTCCTCTGTCATCTTATGAGGAACGTCTGCATGTTCTAACGGTTCCTCTGTCGTCTTATGAGGAACGTCTGCATATTCTAACAGTTCCTCTGTCGTCTGTGAGGAATGTCTGCATGTTCTAATGGTTCCTCTGTCGTCTTATGAGGAACGTCTGCATGTTCTAACGGTTCCTCTGTCATCTTATGAGGAATGTCTGCATGTTCTAATGGTTTCTCTGTTGTCTGTGAGGAACGTCTGCATATTCTAACAGTTCCTCTGTCATCTTGTGAGGAACGTCTGCATGTTCTAACAGTTCCTCTGTCATCTTATGAGGAACGTCTGCATGTTCTAATGGTTCCTCTGTTGTCTTATGAGGAACGTCTGCATATTCTAACAGTTCCTCTATCATCTTGTGAGGAACGTCTGCATGTTCTAATGGTTCCTCTGTCGTCGTGTGTTTGTCCTGAAAACTGTTCCTTCATAAACACCTTCAACTCCAGGGTTTCAACTGGAACAAACGTCCTGTTTTTAAGGACATGTATTCAAAAACATCGGAACACTTCGTATGACTTTTGTCACCAATGTTTCATTAAAATCCAAGTCATAGCCTAAGATAAGATAAGTGATAAGATAAGGTAAGAGAAGTTTTAAGATAAGTGATAAGATGAGATAATATTATCGTATTAGTCTTTGAATAGTGACGACTCCATTTTTTCCATTTGTAAATATAAACATTTTCATGTAATGTTACTGTATTTACACTAAAACAAACTATCATTTCACCAAAAATATGAATAACTTGAACAAATATGAACAACCGGAAATGTGTTCAGAAAAATCTGTGGAATTTTAATAATATTGTGTCTGTTATTACATGTTGTATGTATTTGTAAATCTACTGTATAAAAGTTGAATATTGGTTAAATTTAAATGTATTTTTCTTCAGTCATTTCAGTTTGTTCATGTTATTCACATTTATTGAAGGATCGTTTGTAGACGTAAACACTTGTTTAATGTAATGTTACTTTTTTCCCTCTAACCCACAGAGGAAAGTTTGGAGTTGACACTATTTCCACATTCAGTTTTTATTTGAGTGCAGCTCAGATTTGGCTGAATGTGAAGCTGAACTCACACCAGTGTTTTAGACGAAGCCTTATTTATTCACGATGTTCTGACTTTTCTCTGTAGATTACGATCACCCGCTGCCTCTGTTTTAAACCACAGGTTCCAATGAATTCACATCAATTCTAAAAAAAAAACTCATCTGCACGAAAAAAAAAACACAAAGAAAAACACGAGCACCTTGGCTTCACTTGATCAGAATCAGATTTGTGTCAGAAACAAAACAAAAATTTCATAAATAAAACTCAATGAAGCTAAAAAAAAACCAAAACACCACATTGGGTTTTTTCAGACGATATTTGTCATTGTGGTTCATTGAACATGTTCAATTTAAGAGTTTTTGGATTTTTTTTTAGTGTTCATGAGAATGAATGAAGGTTTATCAATAATTTAAATAAAGGGGACATTTTCCCTCATCTCACAACTTAACTAAAGGTGACTTTTTGATCCGGTGAAGTTGATAAAATATAGAAAACAACATAAACTACCTTAAAATAATGAAGTGTCAGTGAAAGTCCCATTGTGAAGGATTGTAATGGTTCAGCTGATGTTAGCCACCTGTGCTAATGCTAACAGCGCTACAGTCATTAGCACAAAGCTAAGGCTCAGCTGATGTTAGCCACCTGTGCTAATGCTAACAGTGCTACAGTCATTAGCACAAAGCTAAGGCTCAGCTGATGTTATCCACCTGTGCTAATGCTAACAATGCTACAGTCATTAGCACAAAGCTAAAGCAGATATTATTATTATTATTATTATTATTATTATTATTATTATTTTGTCATGGTTTCTAAAGCTTTTCGACTTTACACTTGAATTCCACTAAAACCAGGGGTAGGGTGTTCAACCTGTGGTTCTGGGGCCACATTTGGCTCTTGGACTCTTTTCAAGTGGTGTCATTTGACTTTCTAAAAAAAAAAAGAAAACCATATCTATAACAATTTAATTTTTTTTTTTTACACATTTTGCTATTATTGTTGTAACCGTAAATGTATTCTGATATAATACAGTTGTGAAAACGTCGATTATACTCCAAATGAATCCAAAAATAAAAGTCTTAGTTGTAAAGGTAGACTAGTTTTTAAATGTTTAGACACTGAAGGTTTTCATCTGTTCAAATAAAACCTTCACATATGAGTCTGTTTTTGTTTTACGACACAATAATGATCCATGTCACTGTTTTCTTTAGTTTTGTTCTGTAAATGAACAGAAACTTTGATTTATTCTGGACATATTCTGTACAAACGGATTCTAAAGAACTTCTCTAACAGTCACCACTTTGAGGTAAAACATACGACAGTGTATTAGGCTGCATCGGAAAAATAAAAACACTATATTTCGAGAATAAAGTTGTATTATTTTGAGAATAAAGCCATAATATTATGAAAATGAAGTCGTAGTTAAAAAAAAAACCTCATAATTTAATGTCCTACTTTTTACTTTTTGCTGTTTTGAAAATAAATTCACAATAGTGCGATAAAGTCATAATGTATAAATTGTTAGCCTTAATCCTTGTTGGTGACAGTTTCCACAACTTGAACACAACAAGTGAAGCGGCAACTTTCACTTCTGTTGGAGCGGATGGCAAATGCTAATGTGTTGATGGTGGGCGGGGCTAATAGGCACAGTATTATTTTGAAAATAAATTGGCAATAGTGCAATAAAAAGTCATAATTTAGCAATTGTAAGCCTTAAGTAAATAAAGTAATTTGCTCCCAATTTGTTTAGTTCTTATGACAAAAAAACCCAAACTTGTGCGACTAATGCTAACGTGTTGATGGTGGGTGGAGCTAACAGGCTCAGTATTTCGCAGTATTTGTGTAAACCCAAATGAAAGTAGACCCTCACAAAATGTTCCAAGTTCTACATTATTGGACGAAGGGGTATGACTTTATTCCCATAAATTATATTTTTTCCACCTGTTTTGTTTAAATTATGGCGTTATTCTAGTAAAATTATGGCTTTATTCTTGAAATATGATGACATTATTCTCATAATATTACGACTTAATTCTCATAAAATTATGACTCTTTTTATATTCAACTTTATTCTCATGAAATTACTGGTTTTATCTCAATATTTTATGACTTTATTCTCGTAGTGCCAGGTGTTTTTATTTTCTTACGTGACCCGTATACGCCGTCGTACAAACGTATAAGGATCCGAACAGTTTGTTTTTCGGTTTCAGTCCTAAAATGACTTTTTAAACATTAACAGTTTCCAACCCATGACTTAAACCATTTTTAAAATAATGAACTTTTTTTATTTAAGATCCTTAAAAGACACCGTTTTGACTGATTGCACGCTGCTTTTCTCCAGTATCGATCATATTCTGGGTCCAAAACCAAACTACTGTCCACTTTTTTCGTAGATTTTTATTCGTACTCATATATTTGAGGCGGTTTCGTTGGTGTTTTGACGCTAATCTGATTCCACAGACTTAATACTTCCATTCACATCACATTCCTCACATTCAACTCACATGTTGTCGCTCATTTTAACTGTTTGATCCTAAACTTCCTTCCAACTCCTCTCTTTTTAATGTTGTCGTTCCGTAACCTTGGTAACCCTGACTCGGTAACCCCTGGTAACCATGGTAACCACTGTGTCTCTTCCTCCTTTTGTTCTGATCCTCCCCCCTCTTCTCTTCCTCTGCTAACCCAATCAACGCCCCCCCCCCAAACTCATTCCGTCGTTGCTTCCTGTGGTGGTGGCGGTGGCGGTGGCGGCCATCTTTGTTTTGGGCTGGACGCTGGCTTCGCTGCCTTGCTCGGTTTTTTGGGGAAACGCAGAAGGAGAGGATAACACTGACGTCGGCGCTGTCCCCTCAGTCCAACTCCCGTCCAACGTCTTCCAAAACTACGGCGAAGCGGAGGAGGACGACCCCTACCGTGATTGGCAGCCCAACTACCCCGCCCCCCAACCCGTCCAGGACGAACCGGAGCCGGGGCCCGACGGCGGCGTCTACCACCACGACCACCATCGCATCGCACGCAGCCCAGACGCCGAATCTAACGCCGAGCAGCTGGGGCCGAAGAGGAGGTTAAAGAGAGGACTCATTAACTGAGGCAGCTGATTGGAGGACACACGGCCGCTCTGCGCTCTGATTGGCCGGTTCAGAGAGGTTGCGGACTAATCAACAAAGTGCCTGATGTAGTGGATTTCTTACGGACATCGTAGAGGGAACGGGGTGGGGGATCAGGTCGGGACTATTTTAACTCATCTATGCTATTGAATTAACGTCAACGAAAGCGTTTTCTGTTGTTTTTATGTGATTGGATTCTTTTGTCTGAGGAGAGACGTTTGTTTGGGATGGATGGAGTTTGACGGGTTCTGTCTTTGGAACAACATTCGCACAAATAACATCTGGAGAGACCGAAGACGAGGGTCGACAGGAGCGTTTTCTACAGTGCAGGGGTGTTGAACATATGGCCCACGGACCAAAACCAGACCGCCAAAGGGTCCGGTCCGACCCACGGGATGAACTTCTGTTGGATTAGAAATAGGTCAGAGCAGTCAGAGAATACAACAGTAACATATATATAATGAAAAGTCCAAATATTTGACTTTCAAAAAGGAAAATTACATGAAAATATTTATTATTACAAACTATCCTTTCACAAAAAAAAAATGTAACTAAATAAATAATGGCAACTCCAAATTTTGGTCTTTGTTTTAGTGCAAAATGTTCCAACTATCCAAACAAAATAAGATGTGAATAACCTCAAAAAAGCGGAATTTTTTAAGAAAAATCAGTGCAATTTTAACAATATTCTGCCTTAAATTATCATTTCTACATGTTTATTACAGATCAGATCTATAAAGACACAAAACATTTAATAACAGGCAGAATATTATTAAAATTAGACTGAATTTTCTTTAGACATTTCATGTTCAAATTTGTTCAGGTTATTCACATTTTATTGTTAAAGGATAGTTCATAAATGTAAATATTTTCATAATTTAATGTTAGTTTTTTGCACTAAAACAAGACAAACATTTGAAGTTGTTAATTCAAGATTTTTTGCTTAAGTCAAGATTTTTTTCTTAATTCAAGTTTTATTTTGGCTTAATTCAAGATTTTTTTTTACTTAATTGAAGATTTTTTTTTTGCTTAATTCAACATTTTTTCCTTAATTCAAGTTTGTAAATGTAAATATTTTCACAATTTTATGTCAGTTTTTTGCATTAAAAGAGAAAAATTTGGAGTCATCATTTATAGGTTATTATGTTATTATTTTACTTGAGATCGTATTGGTGTGTACAACAGCGTACACAGTCACATAAGAAAATAAAAACACTTATTATGAGAATAAACTTGTAAAATATTGAGATAAGGTTCATAATATTATGAGAATAAAGTCATATTTGAAGAGTGAAGTCATAATATTGCGAGAATAATGTCACAATTTGAAAAGAGGTGGGAAAATATCATGGTTTACGAGAATAAAGTCGGCTAAACACGGCCAAATACTGAGCCTATTAGCCCCACCCACTATTAACACATTAGCATTAGTCGAAGGACTTTGAAGACAGTTCGCACACTTTTGGGTTTGTATCGTCGTGAGAACCGAACGGTTTTGGAGCAAATTGCCACTTTTGTGGAGGAGGAACTGACTGGAAGTGGTCCACTGCAGGGCTAGCGGTGGTAAATTCTGACTTTTTATCGCACTATTGCGAGTTTATTTAAAAAATATTATGACTTTAATCTCATCAAAGTACGACATTATTTAAATCATTAAATTATCAGTTTTTTTTAAACTACGACTTTATTCTCATAATGTTATGGCTTTATTCTCAAATATTACGACTTTATTCTCATAGTGAAAAGTGTTTATATTTTTCCGATGTGGCCTAATACGCCATCGTAGGTCTGTCTGTGGAACCTGAACTAAATCCAGTTCAACGTCCTGCACTGTTCATATCTTCAGTGTCAGTTTTGTACTTTGGACCAGTTTGGACTGGTTTGGACCAGTTTGGACTGCTTTGGCCCAGTTTGGACCGGTTTGGACTGCTTTGGACCGTTTTGGATTGGTTTGGACTGCTTTGGCCCAGTTTGGACTGGTTTGGACCAGTTTGGACTGGTTTAGACCAGTTTGGACCGGTTTGGACTGGTTTGGACCAGTTTGGACTGCTTTGGCCCAGTTTGGACCAGTTTGGCCCATTTTGGACTGGTTTGGACCAGTTTGGACCCTTTGGTAGTCCAGTTGTGGCCCACAGGTCACATGTTTGGCGCTCCAGCTGATGCAGTATTTACGCTTGAACGTCTTAAATCCGTAGAAAACGCTCCTGTTGATTTTCGTGTCTAATTACCAAAGGTGTTATTTGCCTGATGCTGTTGCCGCGGTGACCAGCTGCTGTTGCCGCGGTGACCAGAGCCCCAGCTGATGTGGAAGCGTGGCAGCCTTCTGTGTATTTACCTGTTGGTCTAAAGTGCCTCATGAGAACATTCTGGTAGAAACAGTAAACCAGTCTAAACCAGTGTTTGAATCCTTTTCCACCAAATGCATGTTTTTATTCCGTGTTTCATCTGCTGACGCCGGACTTCGGCTTCATGACGCAGCATCTGCAGATCAGGCGTTAACGTCTACAGACGAAGTGAACGGCATGATGGGATACGATATGCAAATTTCAACAGCGTCTACTTAAAACGCGTCTTCTCCACCAGGTTTTTCGGAGTCCTGCACCTGTAAACAAACCCAGCAGTTTGTGGGAGCACAGAGAACACAGCTGTGGTTTATTCAGTGGAGAACGGCGTCCCTCAGGGCACCGCCTTGGAGCCCCATCATTTATATATGTTTACATTAATCCACTTTCAGATGCAGGTCTACAGACGTACGCTGACGACACCGAACCGTTTACATTCACACTAAGGCTCCGTTCACAGCAGGTCTGAACGTGCAATGCAAAAATTTGGGTGAAATTCGATTTTTTTTGTGTGTGTTTGTTCATATTCTACATTAAATATGACTTCTATCAGTTTTGAGTCTGAACTGAATGTGACCCTGAAGTGACCCACATGCACTAAAGAGGTCCTGATGGAATACGTAAATCTGGTTTTCCTCCACTCCGACGAACAACTGGGACGTTTGTCGTATTTCAGTGACGTAAAGGACGGGTCAGTGCGACCTGGATGTTCAGACTGAAGTCACATTGGAAAATATCAGATCTGGATCTGATTTAGGACCACATATGAAAGTGGTCTGGGTCAGATTTAGGACCACATATGAAAGTGGTCCGCGTCAGATTTAGGACCACATATGAAAGTGGTCTGGGTCAGATTTAGGACCACATATGAAAGTGGTCCGCGTCAGATTTAGGACCACATATGAAAGTGGTCTGGGTCAGATTTAGGACCACATATGAAAGTGGTCCGCGTCAGATTTAGGACCACATATGAAAGTGGTCTGGGTCGATTTAAGACCACATATGAAAGTGGTCCGCGTCAGATTTAGGACCACATATGAAAGTGGTCTGGGTCAGATTTAGGACCACATATGAAAGTGGTCTGGGTCAGATTTAGGACCACATATGAAAGTGGTCCGGGTCAAATTAGTGCAGTTCAGATCCAGGTCACATATGGACAAAAAAAATCTGACTTGTTCCACATTTGCCTTCAGTGTGAACGCAGCCTAATACTCTTACCAGTGGAGTAATCAGATTATTATTGATTATGAGTCTGTGCTTCATTAAACTGCTGATGGGATCCTTCAGGTACGGTGGTCCAGAGGTCCAACAGCCCGAAAAAATATCCACTATAAGAAAAAAAACTAAAAACGAGAGAACAGCCCAAAAAAATATCCACTACAGTCTACTCTCGTTATACCAACTTCCGTTCACGGCCAAATTGGCGGTATAGCGAAAATGGCGTTACAACGGGTTGCGTCCATAATGTGCATGTCTTTACTATATGATGTCTATGCTGCCTCCATTAACCCGTTCTAATTGCGTTTCTAAATAAATCTTGATTCTGTTATGTTGTAAGGGATCATTTAAAGTGGGGAAACATTTTAAACATTATTATACCGTGTCGGGAAATGACACCCCATCATCTTGAGGCTTTGGCTTAATCCCACGTCCTCTTCCCGACATCCTGACCTACTGAGTCTTCTGCGATAAATGAACGGTGGCCATTCCGTAGACCTACTCGTAGCTTGTCGCGATCAGTGTCTGGCGCGTTTGTTTCAGTGCATTGTTAAAATTTATGTGTACTCGATGGCAATCACGCTGGCGGTATAACGGTCGGGAAATCAATGGTATAAGTGTTGTTTGTGCATGGAACTGGGCTGGCGGATGGCGATAGGCGGAAAAGGTGGTAGCTAATGGAATAATGCATTGGGGATTTTTGTGCATGGTTTTGGTCGGGCGGTGAGCGAAAATGGCGGTATAACGGCGGGCGGTTTAACGAGAGTAGACTGTATAAGAAAAAACAACAATCATCCACTTTTTCAGTTAAGGGGGCGCTGTTTACCCAAAAGCCCTCTTGCTTAAAATTAAGGCCACCACAAAAAATAGAAGCAGAGGCTGAAAATTTTAAGGCCTTCAGGGTTTTTTTTCTTATAGTGGATAATTTTTGGCCTGTTTTCTTTTTTTCTTATAGTGGATAATTTTTTGGGCTGTTCTTTTTTTCTTATAGTGGATAATTTTTTGGCCAGTTCTCTTTTTTTTCTTATAGTGGATCATTTTTTGGGCAGTTCTTTTTTTCTTATAGTGGATAATTGTTTGGGCTGTTTTCTTTTTTTTTCTTATAGTGGATAGTGGTTTGGGCTGTTCTTTTTTTCTTATAGTGGATAGTGGTTTGGGCTGTTCTTTTTTTCTTATAGTGGATAGTTGTTTGGGCTGTTCTTTTTTCTTATAGTGGATAATTGTTTGGGCTGTTCTTTTTTTCTTATAGTGGATAATTGTTTGGGCTGTTCTTTTTTTCTTACAGTGGATAGTTGTTTGGGCTGTTCTTTTTTTCCTACAGTGGATAGTTGTTTGGGCTGTTCTTTTTTTCTTACAGTGGATAGTTGTTTGGGCTGTTCCTTTTTTCTTACAGTGGATAGTTGTTTGGGCTGTTCCTTTTTTCTTACAGTGGATAGTTGTTTGGGCTGTTCCTTTTTTCTTACAGTGGATAGTTGTTTGGGCTGTTCTTTTTTTCTTACAGTGGATAGTTGTTTGGGCTGTTCCTTTTTTCCTTACAGTGGATAGTTGTTTGGGCTGTTCCTTTTTTCTTACAGTGGATAGTTGTTTGGGCTGTTCCTTTTTTCTTACAGTGGATAGTTGTTTGGGCTGTTCCTTTTTTCTTACAGTGGATAGTTGTTTGGGCTGTTCTTTTTTTCTTACAGTGGATAGTTTGGGCTGTTCTTTTTTTCTTACAGTGGATAGTTGTTTGGGCTGTTCTTTTTTTCTTACAGTGGATAGTTGTTTGGGCTGTTCTTTTTTTCTTACAGTGGATAGTTGTTTGGGCTGTCACCTCTGGGCCACCGTACTCAGGGCACCGTCATCAGATCAGGCCTTAACGTCTTCAAACATAAAACCAACTGCATGATGGGATAGGATCTGCCTGTTTCACCAGCCTGTCCGTTGAAGCCGTCTTCTCCTCCAGGTTCTCCAGGTTCTGCTGGTGGAAACAAAGCCCAGTGTCAGTTTGAACACAGAACACACGCTGTGGGCTGTGCCCTGAACACCTCATGGTGACCAGGTAAACATACAAACGCCGCTGACAGCCGCCTCCACGTCCTCCTCGTGTCCGTCAGACTGTTAAAGCAGAATGTGAAGTGATCCTGGTCCGCAGTTCCCGCCCACACCTCCTGGCCTTAAAGGGGTCGGTCTGGGTTTTCTGAACCGTGGTTGGACCGGGACCTGATCCAGAGTCAGTGAACACAGGTCTGGTTTATAGAAGGAGCTGACATCCACAGGAAAACCCCCGTCATGATCTGATTTATGGAGTCATCCATAACACTGGTCAACCACAAATGTATTGTTTCAGTTTTTTGAGCTGGTTTAGGATCATTTTGGTGCTGAATCCAAAAATCACATTCATTTTGCTCAATCAGGTCAACTTTCTGAACTATGCTACATATTGGCTTGTGAACATGTTTGCTTACATTTATGGGCATTTTCACATCATATGATACAAAATTCTTTCATATTTCTTGCAATAAACGAGTTCTGAAGATTTTACTTTTGCCAATTTATGATTAATGTTTTTTTTAATATTACAGGTGAATGAAATGGCTTCGACTAGAAGATCTGGCAAAAATGAGCCTGACGTATTCTTCTCCATCTGTGGTGAATACACCATTGTACCTAACAGGAATCATATGATCAAATGATTTTTTTCTCTTAAAACCTATTTTGGGTGAGAACTATATTAAAAATCAACTGATAAAGTCACAAAAATGTAATCAATTTTGTGAGAAGATCAAATTTTTCAAAATCAAATTAGCAAAAAACCCTGACCTGATGGAGAAAAACAGATGTCAGTTTTGGATTTAGCGGTGCAAAATGGTCCTGATTCAGCTGAAAAAACCTGGACAACTTCCAAAAACATTTGTTTGGAACCCAGTGTTATTTACAGCAGGTCTGTCAGACTCCTGTTCGTTCAGTTCCACATTCAGTTCCACCTGATCTGCAGTGGACCAGACCAGTCCAAGAAGAACAGAAGAACAGAGAAGTAATGGCAACTCCAAACTTTTCTGTTTTAGAGCCAAAAAAGTACATTTACATGATGAGAAGGTTTACAACCACAAACTATCCTTCCAAAAAATCTGAATCACATGAACAAACTGAAAAAATCAGTGTAATTCTAACACTCTTCTGCCTCAGTTTATCATTTCCACATGTTCATTAGAACGTACGTATCTACAAACACAGAACATTTAAGAACAGACAGAATACTGGTGAAATTATACTGACTGCTCTGAAGACATTTCAGGTTATTCACTTTTTTTTTTTTGCGAACTTAGACTTTGTTTTAGTGTAAATACATGAAAACATTTACATTTACACAGAGAAGCATTTGCAGGTGTCATTATTTCTGTGTTATTAGACTGGACTGACCCACTGCACAGTCACCTGGTCTGAACGTGGAACCTGAACAAGAACCATTCACAGCTTCAGGGTCGTTTTTTATCTCATAAATTCATCCCAGGGGCCAGACTGGACCGGACCAGACTGGACCGGACCGGACTGGACCAGACCAGACCAGACTGGACCAGACCAGTCTGGTCAGACTGGACCAGACCAGACCAGACTGGACCGGACCAGTCTGGTCAGACTGAACCAGACTGGATCAGATCAGACCAGACTGGACCGGACCAGACTGGACCAGACCAGACTGGACCAGACCAGACCAGACTGGATCAGACCAGACCAGACTGGATCAGACCGGACCAGACTGGACCAGACCGGACCAGACTGGACCGGACTGGACCAGACTGGACCCTTTGGTGGGCTGGATTTGGCCCCCGGGCCGCATGTTTGACACCTGTGCTGTAAACAGTCTAATCTGATCTGTTCTATCAGATAACAGTAATCTGATTATAACACACCTGCATTACTCCCATGTCTTCATGCATATAAACACATTAATCTGATTATTATGAAGGTCGATTTGTTTCTTTATTGCTTCAACCAAAAAAGAATATTTTCAATTAATTTTTTTTTTTTTTTCAATCAAAAAAACCTTTGCAATCAAAGAAAAAAAGTGTTTGAAGGCAAAAATACGTATTTGGGAACCAGAACACACTTTTTTCTTTCACTTTAAAGGTTTTTTCTTATTGAAGTGAATTATTTTTTGATTGAAAAGAATGTTTTTGAAGTCATCTTTTTTGTATTGGGGTCGTATTAGGGGTAGGAGGTTTGTGTCTTTATTCAATCCCAAAAAATATTACTTAAAAAAAAATACTTTCAACCCAAAAAAAATTATTTTTTTTTTAAGTGTAAAATGCATAAACATTTGAGACCCAAAAATTGCATTTGAACACGATTTTCTTTTAAATAAAAAATGATTTAAAGTGTTTTTTTGTTGTTGTTTTGTTTTTTACAACATCCAGTCCCAGAAAATAAGAAAAACAGGTGTTTTTGGTCCGTTGGTCCATTTCTGTCGGTTGTAACTGTATTTTTTGTTATTACAGAAAACAAAAATCAGTCTGTGTTTTAAATGTGGTTTATCTGTTTTGACACAAAAAGAAAAACGCCTTGAAATTCAATTTTAATTCTTCTATTTTAAAACGAAAATCAATCAAAGTTTTTCTTTTGTTTCTGAAAATCCATTTACCAACAGATTCATGGACCGTTCAAATGAAAGTCTGTTCTGAAAATGTAAGAGGTACGAAGTGCACAGATTTGTCCAAATGTAGGAGTTGAAGGAAATGGACTGAGATCTGATGAAGCTCAGTTCAGGTTTTCCTGTGAGTTCAGGCCTCGGCCACCAGAGGGCGCTGTTGGAAAAACAGAAGCACAGGTGAGAAGAAGTCTGCAATGACGTGACAGAGCTGACAGAACTGATCTGATCTGAGAGCTGTGTTCACTGAGGAAACACAGACAACAAACTGGAGCACATACACATACACACTAACACACACACTAACACACACACTAACACACACACTGATGCACACACACTAACACACACACACTAACACACACACTAACACACACACACTGATGCACACACACTAACACACACACACTGACGCACACACACTAACACACACACACTGATGCACACACACTAACACACACACACTGACGCACACACACTAACACACACACTGATGCACACACACTAACACACACACTAACACACACACACTGATGCACACACACTAACACACACACACTGATGCACACACACGAACACACACACTGGCGCGCACACTAACACACACACACACTTCCTCTCTACAGACTGAACCTCTTCATCCTCAGTGAAAACCCAAACTGAACCTGAAACATGTTTTTATCTGTTGAACCTGCAGAGGTTTGAGTATTATTATTATTATTATTATTATTATTATTATTATTATTATTATTATTATTATTATTATTATTATTATCATCATCATCATTATTATTATTATTATTATCATTATTATTATTATTATTAACATAAAAATGTGCATGATTTTGATTTTTCATGCCTTAATTTCACAGACACGTGTCTTTAATTGTTTTATTGATCATTCAGTGAAACTTCTTGTTTCAGAATTAAACTCGTGTGTTTACGAAGGCAGAAAAAACAGGAAACAAAGCAGCGCTCAGCTTCATGTGACAGTTTGTGTTTGTGTCGTTTTCATCAGACATGAAGGAACTCCACTGGATGAAGACGTTCTGCTCAGGTCAGACTCAGACTGCTCTGGGGTTCGTTTGTACTTATGTTTTCATTGTGCTCCTTCAACTTCAGCTGGACTCCATCTGCATCTCATTTATAACCCTGCAGTGTCCCAGTGAGCCTTTTATACACACTTTAACCCCGCAGTGTCCCAGTGAGCCTTTTATACACACTTTAACCCCGCAGTGTCCCATTGAGCCTTTTATACACACTTTAACCCCGCAGTGTCCCAGTGAGCCTTTTATACACACTTTAACCCTGCAGTGTCCCAGTGAGCCTTTTATACACACTTTAACCCCGCAGTGTCCCAGTGAGCCTTTTATACACACTTTAAGCCCGCAGTGTCCCAGTGAGCCTTTTATACACACTTTAAGCCCGCAGTGTCCCAGTGAGCCTTTTATACACACTTTAACCCTGCAGTGTCCCAGTGAGCCTTTTATACACACTTTAACCCCGCAGTGTCCCAGTGAGCCTTTTATACACACTTTAACCCTGCAGTGTCCCAGTGAGCCTTTTATACACACTTTAACCCCGCAGTGTCCCAGTGAGCCTTTTATACACACTTTAACCCTGCAGTGTCCCAGTGAGCCTTTTATACACACTTTAACCCTGCAGTGTCCCAGTGAGCCTTTTATACACACTTTAACCCTGCCGTGTCCCAGTGAGCCTTTTATACACACTTTAACCCTGCAGTGTCCCAGTGAGCCTTTTATACACACTTTAACCCCGCAGTGTCCCAGTGAGCCTTTTATACACACTTTAAGCCGCAGTGTCCCAGTGAGCCTTTTATACACACTTTAACCCTGCAGTGTCCCAGTGAGCCTTTTATACACACTTTAAACCCTGCAGT